>NC_136517.1:70271555-70489055 GCF_053919585.1 Euprymna scolopes | reverse complement strand
GAAATTTCCCATTTACTCTACCAAATATCCAAAGTTGCATGCCTTGACTTTTTGGCCTTCATTGTATGACTGACTTAGCAAGTCATCGACATGTTCAGAGATTAGCTTTGATGAGTTGAACTTCTCTCTCGGAGTCTATATGGAGCCCTGCATGCAGGATCAACTTTTTGCATCATCAATGCTTTAAGGCCCTTGTAGATCATGGGTTGAAGTGCAATTCTTCTGTCAGATGCCGAGCTTCCTCAGTTCAGTAACCTGTTGCAGTCTAGAAAAATAACATACTTGGATTCACTTGGTTTGGGATGGTCGATGAAGGAAAATCCAATACAGTTGGCCACCATGTTTGGACTGTTGCAACAATTTTGAGTATTTTCTGAACTGATGATTGGTGTAGAATGGGTTATTCCTTAAATGGCATACAATTCAGTTTAAGCATAGGACATGTCGGAGTGTTCATCCTGCAACAACCCTTAGGAAATGGCACACTTTCTACAACTGTGGTTAATTTTGGCTATTCTTGAAGTACAGGGTGCCCCCCCCCCAAAAAAAAAAACAGAGGACATTCAATTGTTTTTCTGAGCATTTTACAGTCAATGGAGAAAAAAAGGCCAAAGACCCTAGTGTTTTGAATATAATAAACTAGTTATGACCAAAGTTTCATTTCATTCGAACAAAACACTAAGAAACAGGACCTAATTAGTGTTGAGGCCCGTTGTTTTTGGTCACACTGTATATTTTACCAAGGTAACAGCTTTCACCAATCCTGAATGGTTATTATGCGTAGAAGCAGCATACATGACAGACAATATCAACCTGCATTACAGAAACATGGATGTTACTTTTTCATGATCATAGCTAGAACACATATTTATAGACAGATAAAAATTTGATTAACACTATTTATATGGGATTGAGCAAAAGTTTCTTGGGTTCTTCAATTTTCCCAGGTGATGCCAGCGGCCAAGTAGCAATCATCTGTAAAAACTGCACCATTTGCTGTTGTTAAGTGAAGAAAAAAACCTAAGAAGTCAAGTACAATTATGGGCAATCTCTTCTTGAAGTTAGAGTATGGGTGTGGCTTGAAACCGAATTTGTTACGAGATAGAAATATCGTACAGAATGTCAGCTATGCTAGTAAAGCACAGCAGAAGTTATTAATAGTTACGACTATGACAACAGAATATTCTTATCGTTGTTTTGACCCTCGAGTATATATCTGACACAGACACGGTTAATCAACCGAGAACCACGTCACTCTATATAAAACATATAAGATATCAACGGATACACACTTGAGAGTCAAAACAATGAAAAGAATATGCTGTTGTCCTAGCCCTATTAATGAGGAATATGAAGTCATATCATTGGTAAAAATTAACTCAGACTCCAAAGAAAAAAAAATTGATAGATAAAAATGAACCCAAATAAAAATATCAAAATGCTTGTCATTAATTCGTAAGTGGTGATCCGCTTTTAAAACTTAATAATCCTGCAGTGTCATTGTTATACAAATATTTCAACAGGGCAACCTATGTCAATCAACCACTTGATCCCAGTCTTCCTCAGTTCAGTAACCTGTTGCAGTCTAGAAAAATAACATACTTGGATTCACTTGGTTTGGGATGGTCGATGAAGGAAAATCCAATACAGTTGGCCACCATGTTTGGACTGTTGCAACAATTTTGAGTATTTTCTGAACTGATGATTGGTGTAGAATGGGTTATTCCTTAAATGGCATACAATTCAGTTTAAGCATAGGACATGTCGGAGTGTTCATCCTGCAACAACCCTTAGGAAATGGCACACTTTCTACAACTGTGGTTAATTTTGGCTATTCTTGAAGTACAGGGTGCCCCCCCCCCCCAAAAAAAAACAGAGGACATTCAATTGTTTTTCTGAGCATTTTACAGTCAATGGAGAAAAAAAGGCCAAAGACCCTAGTGTTTTGAATATAATAAACTAGTTATGACCAAAGTTTCATTTCATTCGAACAAAACACTAAGAAACAGGACCTAATTAGTGTTGAGGCCCGTTGTTTTTGGTCACACTGTATATTTTACCAAGGTAACAGCTTTCACCAATCCTGAATGGTTATTATGCGTAGAAGCAGCATACATGACAGACAATATCAACCTGCATTACAGAAACATGGATGTTACTTTTTCATGATCATAGCTAGAACACATATTTATAGACAGATAAAAATTTGATTAACACTATTTATATGGGATTGAGCAAAAGTTTCTTGGGTTCTTCAATTTTCCCAGGTGATGCCAGCGGCCAAGTAGCAATCATCTGTAAAAACTGCACCATTTGCTGTTGTTAAGTGAAGAAAAAAACCTAAGAAGTCAAGTACAATTATGGGCAATCTCTTCTTGAAGTTAGAGTATGGGTGTGGCTTGAAACCGAATTTGTTACGAGATAGAAATATCGTACAGAATGTCAGCTATGCTAGTAAAGCACAGCAGAAGTTATTAATAGTTACGACTATGACAACAGAATATTCTTATCGTTGTTTTGACCCTCGAGTATATATCTGACACAGACACGGTTAATCAACCGAGAACCACGTCACTCTATATAAAACATATAAGATATCAACGGATACACACTTGAGAGTCAAAACAATGAAAAGAATATGCTGTTGTCCTAGCCCTATTAATGAGGAATATGAAGTCATATCATTGGTAAAAATTAACTCAGACTCCAAAGAAAAAAAAATTGATAGATAAAAATGAACCCAAATAAAAATATCAAAATGCTTGTCATTAATTCGTAAGTGGTGATCCGCTTTTAAAACTTAATAATCCTGCAGTGTCATTGTTATACAAATATTTCAACAGGGCAACCTATGTCAATCAACCACTTGATCCCAGTCTGTTAATATCTATCTTCAATTTTCTATTGCTTTTCATCCTAGCACTGAACTTAAGTAATGTTGGTCCATTAGAAATGTTGTGACGTTGTGCAAGTCTTCGCTATAAACAGCATAACATATGGAATTTTGATAATTTTTCAAGTGATAGAACTGAGCTGATAGCAGAGAGGTTATTTGAAAATGGGTTCCATCACTTATATTCGATCCGTGTTTTATGAACTACTGCACTTCTCCATTACTGAAAGTTGTAAAAAAATCAAAGAAAATGATTGTTTTGAATAAAATCAGTTGAAAAAGAAACTAATGCACCTCCTTCTGATCCTCATCTTATTTCACAACAAAAAAAAAAACAAATTTTAAGGCCAGCAAAACATTTATCAAATAAGAGTGAACTCTTATTTATATACTTAATAAACTGAATGTGCCCCCCCCTCCTTTAATTAGATATTTGACCACGTTACATTTACTTAAGTGAAGGTAAGTAACAATATTATGCCTTAAATTGTAAGTTTACTTTGTAGAGTTCGTTTGCACTCAATTAAGAGTTACACCCTATGCTATCCCAGTTGTGTTTATTGCTTCATTTTGTCCATTCATTTATTCAGTTTATTTTCCCAAAGACTAAATGAAAATTTAATTTTAAGATTTGAAAATTTATAAAGATTACTTAAAAGCTACTTAAGTTTCCTAAAATTAATGGAACATTTTTTTAACTCGCTGATAATAACATTGATAAGCAATGTGTATACAAGTTGACACACAATAAAAGGGTATTTTTATTTTTCTCATTGATCTTAAACAAGTGATGATTAATAACATGGAAACGCTTGTCTGGAAAATACCATTAAAAAAGATATTCAACATTATTTTTATTTGTATTATTCGAACTATTATTCTCACCTTGAATGTTATTTTTATGTTTTGGCTGGCGTAAGCCCTGAGCATCTTCATTACTTAAATGAAGGTTAAACTTCGAAATCTGTACAGAAGTTCAAATTTTGTTGAAAGAGTTTAAGAAATCTAATAACTCTCCATAGAAAAAAGAATCTTTTAAACTGACCAATCAGATTTCATCAAATCTTGCCTATTCTAGTTTCTGAGGCAGACCGTCTATTATGATTAATAATAATCTTCCATATTTTTTAATTAACAATATTGAATTGGACAACTTTAGCAAATAGGCAGTCTATTTTAAAGTAAGCATGGTCTATTCTAATTATTCCACAGGATAATGGAAGAATAATTTCCCCACAAATAATGTTTCCTCATCTGTGAATATGACGCAAATTTCACTCATTAAAATGTACTTCTTTGAGACTTTAATGCCATTTACCTCCTCGTTGCACATTGCTAATAATCCAAGCAACATACATACGAATTTGAGACTATTGGTTTAACCCTCACCCCCGTTTTACACCATGGATTCAAGAAAAATAGAAATTTTCTTTATTTAAACTAAAAGAGCACTTCCAAGAGACACTACTTTCATAGAATATTCAACAAGCAATAGAAATATTAATAAAAATAATCGTAATCATGACACACTGCATTGATATGCCAACGTTTCAACTAACTGTTCCCTTCAGAGACAAATAGATTTGGCACTGAAACTACTGTTAGTTAAAGTTAAAACCATGACATGTTCACATAAGCTATATAAAATACCAGACTATTCGTGACCCGTTGGGTCAGTATGTTATGGCTAAATATGGAATAGGGAGTATACTGATTATGCCAAACATATATGTGCTTGCATATACAATAATGGCGACCACTTTAAACATAAGGGATTACATTGCTTAGTATTTAGAAAACTACTTATTTGTGGTAAAGTTAAATGCAATATTCGTTTTCAAAACCGATAAAAGTTGTCATTTTAAAGGATAGAAGATAGATAAGAGTAATTTTAACGTCTTTAAACTGTCAATTACAGAATATATAAAATACTTTAAAGAGTAAACACATTGTTTTTGTTTGAAAATGATTCCAACTTGCAATGAAAATAAAATAATCATAAATTTGGGACACAAAAAACGTGCAACTTTTTATATCAATTTCTAAATTTCTATCAACTTGGCTAAAGAAAATATTTTCAAAAACTATGTAAATTGATCAAAGTTTTTTTTTATTTTGAAAACGATTCCAACTTGCAATGAAAATAACAATAAAAATTGCGACGCTAAAAAAGTACATAGTTTTTTTTTTATTATCTTCGGTTTTGTTTATATTGGAATTCTTAAACCAGAACTCGTAAACCGGAAGCGGATGGACGGTTTCAACACTCAAGCAAGACGATTTGAGTTTTATAATATAATAGATTACTACTTTACTTATGATATTGAGAACGTTTGCACTCATTATATTCTATTTACGTAAAACAACCAAAATATATCAATATGCATGTATGTTTGTATGCATATATTTTTTTCATTATGTCAATGGTGGGGGGCACTTTTAATGATAAAAGATTATTTTTTACTACCAAAAATTGATCCAATAGTAGTCTATTGAACCACGTTTTGGTAGTGTAGAGGATAGTCTTTGACTACTGATCAAGCGGTTTAATCGATGGGGTTTCAAATCTTGGTACAGTCACACTGAAGAGCCGTGATATAATGAAACAGCTGCGTGTATATGACTGTACATGTGTATTTATGGAGGTGGAAGGTTATTTTGAGAAAGAATTTGTTCCAGACATTTTTCTTTCCTTCTTTCACTTCCCGTTAACTTTCGTGGTCTATTAATGAGGAAGCTGTATATAAGACAGGTAAGAATATGGGCGAGTGCAATGGAGTTAGTAGGTAAAAGACGAATGGAAGTCGATGATAGGAGTGGAGGAAGTTGTTTTAAACAGAGTTAAGTAAGCAGAGAAAACAGATGTGTGAATTATGCACTGTTCTATCTGACTGGGTGGGGTGTATAGGTACGAGAAGGTAAAGCAAGGAGGAAGAGAAAAATAGTAAGAAGTGAGCACTAGAGGGACACACACACAGATTGTTTCACATCTATAAAAAATAATCTAACTCAAGACATCTTTGAGAATTGGCATTTGACAGTTTTTGTTAAAGACAGTAATTCTTCATTATAATAAAGACTAGATTTTCTTCTAAACTAAAACTTTAAATATATTCTTAAAACATTGTTTAAATCCTTTCTCTACTTGCAAGTGTGACTTGAGAGTCATTTGAAACGAGCTGTTAGTACCTTCATTATACATAGGGGCAAAAACTGCCTCACATTCTGCAGACCCTCACCTTCCTAGTAAAGCAACATATATGTAAGCAGCTATGTTCTTTAGATGTAAATCATTTAAAATATGTCCAAACATCTTTTGCAGAGAAATTATTAAAATGACAGCAAAATATAAATAAAATGTGTGCACACTTAGACAACATTTTCTCATACAAACAAGTTAATCGTCTTTTGAAAAGTTTCCTTTTTGTTTTTTTGAATGCCTTTTGTTTACAGATCGCTATATAACTTGACAATATGATTGGAAAGGCTTTCTTAATTATCATGTCATTTGCACTAAAAATAATTTTGCCATCAAACAAATGTTTTAGGTTATCACCAAACGCAGAAGAAACATTTCTAAGTTAACTGACATGAATATGATGCCATGTTGCAATTAGACTTTTTAAGATTGAATGAGTTGAGGTAACTTGGAGGGTTTTTTTTTGTTTTTTTTAATAAATTCAAATCACTTGAAAAAATATTTTTTCAATTTCAATCATTAAAAGCAAACCAAAACACTGAATGCAAAATATGGCTTTAAATGAAAATGTTACAAATAATATCTAGTACTAATAGAAGACATTTCTTTGAAATTTCAGGATTGGAAGCAAGCAGTGTTTGGGCTAAGTACTCGACAGCCCTGCTTCTGCATGATCATCTTCATAGAGTTGTCAAGTAGGAAGGACATATGATAGTAGGAAGTAATATTAATAAAAATAGAAGCATCATAGAATTATAACATAAATCTTGAAAGTTGTCAGAGAAACAGGTTAGTGACACATGATGAAAAATAAGTAAATTAAGGTGTTAAACAGATGGGACATTATTTTAAGAATTGCAATAATGACAACTTCAAAGATAACAAGATACCCCCAAAAGCTGACAAAGTTTGGTGTTTTAGCATCTGGTCTTGCTGTTAAATTAAAAGTCAGAATAGCATTTCATGATGTTGAATTCAGAAGGGACAACATGGCTAACAATCGTAATAACATGTAAAATTATAATTCAAAATGTAAGCGAGAATGTGTGCGAGAGATTATGACACCTACATAAGTGCTTTAAGTTGAGGTATTCATAGCATGTTGTTATAGTTTTTATGTTTGTAAAAAGGTTATAAAACAAACCCTTAAAAATTAATTCAGCTTGAATATCCTATAAAGAAAAGAAAGCAACATGTTTGGTTATCTGTGTAAACATAGTGTGTGTCCGTGAATCTAAAAACAGACATACAACAAAAAAATTATGTAACTTGCAAATCCTATGCCGAAACATGTCACACCTTCCTAATTTTGCATATTATTCGCAAATTTGTAAGGTCATCTGTAGGGACCTGAATTCATCATATAGTTTTATGGAAGTAAGCATTTCCAGTAGATAGTATTTTGATTTGTTTGGGCTACTATACCGGTCACTGTATAGTAGGTGTCTTTTTTTTAGAAGCATGTGAATGGAATCTTTGCATGTGTAGTGTACTTGGTCAGGATAATTTTCTTTTTTTTTTTTTTTACAAAGAAGTCACCACTTATCAATTCCCAGAGGTCACTTGAGAATAAGGATTAATGAATGTGTGGTAATTAATAGGAAAATGCCATAGTAATCATTAATAGTGGAAATTTGGTAAATTAGATTATTTAAGGAGACGGCTCATCAAGAACTTGTTTACACTGGACTTGAAGATAACTTGTAGTCAGCTGGAAAGCAGGGAAACGGATGAGAGTTCCACAGGTTTTGTTCATGGAATCTACATTTAGGTACAGATAAAGAGGGAGAGAAATTGTTGATAGTGGTTTCAGTTAGACGAATGTTTTTTGTGAAAGTTTGGCGAAGGGGGACCATGGATTGGCGATCAGACAATCATTTGCCATGAAAATAAAGTAGAGACAGACTTGCAACGTCTCTTCTGTGGGAAAGAAGTTTCAGAGAAGATAAATTGTGTAAGCTTTTCTAAAAGTCTTGCAAAATCGAATTAAAGGACACCAATTTAATAGGGCAATGTAGCAAAACAGTTTTCATGCTATTTGTATACAAAGTCAGCCATGTTAATGCAAGCTGAGGTGTTCGCTTTTTATGACAATATACTATTCTTAAACCTAAGTGTATGCAGGAAGGTCCGGTTTAAACTTATTCCAATAAACGATTAAGAATAACAAAACATTAAATGAATCTATAACCGTAATGTGCAATGTTAAAAGGCAAATAATAAATGAGCTACATATGAAGAAGTTAACCAAAAAAGAAAAGGAAATGACGAGTTTGGGTCACGGAAGAGGAGAAACTTACATCAAAGTTAAAGTCCTTGATCCTCTTTCAGTGGGTTTACATATTTGAGAGAGTATGTTTAACCGGGTAAAAAAATAGAAATTGTAAAACAGGGACAAAATGTATTGTAGGTTAGGAACATGTAACTATAAGCGATGAACGCAAAAGATGTGCATAGGAAGTGTTTATTTGTAATCCTATAATGTCGAAAGTGTTTCCAGTTTATTATAAAGTCGGGTCATAAAAAATGTAATAAAAATGAATAAAAATAAAGTGACATAATAAAAAAAGCAAAATAAAACAGAAATTTGCAGATTATCTACCCCCCTCCGCCCTCCCACTTTGACTTCCGCAGTTTTTTTGTTTTTTTTAATTTTTTTTAAAAATTAAAAATTTTTTTTTTTAAATATAAATCTTGGTCATTTTTCATCAAATGTTTCCTTGCATTTTCAATTTCTGGAGCAAATACCAATTCAAGCAAACGTAGGTTCTAACATGTTGATAGGTTGAAACGATATTCAGTCAATAAGTAAATCTCAGTAATCTTCTCTGAGAGAGGAGCTCTTAAACTTTTGGTTTCACACGCACGATATATGGACCATCTACAAAATCCTTTTTTATTTAAAATGTTTTGTTTTTATAAATATAATGGAGGTTTTGTATCTGTATGTTTTTAATTAAAATTCTGAATATGCAATCAGCTTTATTGGATCTACACAAATCAATCATAAACAAGACATCTTTTTCATATCAACCAGTATTTGCTTATGCTCTTCAAACAGACCTACATTCACTCTATAACCAATATTGAGCACTTGCCCTTAGAAATACAGCAATACAATTATATTAATATTTATATATTTTAAAGTTGCGGTTCATTTTCTGCGCCAAAATTTCATACTTTTTGATATGTCACAAACTTTAAATGATATGCCAATTCCAAATAAGCCAAATCTCTTGATATGGCTTGTAGCAACAGCAAAGCTTGATTCTAGAATCGATACTCAAGATTATTTAACCCAATTTACAATCGAAGCATCAGCATCCAATTTTATGCATATATTTTTAAAAACCGATTTGTTTGCAAAATTAAAAAATTTTCCTAACCAAAAAATTGATTTTGTTTTACATAGCATCCCATGCCCTCTCCCTCAATACAAAATTATAAATTTTATATTTGTTTTTTTTTATATTCATTTATATTCTAGCAACTATCAATTGTAAGGATGCTGAAATGACTCGAGGAATTCTTTAAAGAATACTGCCCATCAAAAATCGCCTTATCATTCACAGATTTAATTGATCTTGTGTCAAATCCTATGTGCAGGAGACGGCCCGTAAATATGAGCAAGCAGAGTTGTGGAGTCTGCGTCTGAATAAATTCATTGCTTTAGGGAATTGAAATCAGATTATTTAAATTTCAAGATTTGCCATTTAAATTCAGTCAAGCATCTAGTCAGAGCCTTGCAAACAAAGCTAAGATAAAAATTTAAAAACTAGATATTTAAATTCTGCAATATTTGATTTTTTATAAATTTAATTGTTACCTGTTTTTTTATCAATTGTTACTGTAAATTCCTACTAGTTACAAATAGATCTTCACTTCTAAAGAGTTACATTTCTTTTTATTCATTAAAAAAAAATCTTTCATTATTTATCATCGGCAAAGAAGCAACCAAAAATTCCTCTGTATTCGTGTGTAGGTTGTTAGAAAAAATACTTTGTTAGATATTGGTATTAGAAAGAAGAAGAAGAAAAAAAGAAATAAAGAAAGAATGTGTCTGTGAAATCGGTAAGCCATGACTCAGGCAGCTGCTTAGTTGTACGTTGGGATGGTGGAATAAAATGATGTAGGAAGTGTGCGAGAGGAGAGTTTCTATCTAAAAAAAAAAAAAAAGAAAAAAAAAAAAATAAAAAAAAAAAATAAAAAAAAAAAGCACCACTACGACGACGACGACAACGACTAGTAGTCGTGTGATGGCAACAAGGTATAGTTGGTAAGTTGAATGATAACTTCACTGCCACGTCGCATTCTTATAGAAATATACATCCTTGTCTGTTTCTCTAGACTTCTGATAGAATATCAGAACAAGAGGCGTTACAGCGAGAACAATTGTGGACTTAATTTAAGAGTGAATTCCAATTACCCACGACTCATCCAAGAAAAGGAAAAAGGGGGGGGGGGAGAGGAAAATAACTGACAATTACTTTTTCTCTAAATTTAATTAATTAACCCTTGAGATTTTATACAAGATGTACAGTTGCAATGACCGATTTTATTAAAAGGATTTGGTTTTATTCACTTAATACGAATTTTTAAGAGAAAAGAAAATATCCGTTATTTAATAAAATATATAGTTCAGTATTAATTTAGGTTTTATTTTATTAGTTTTACATAAAAGAATGGGAAAATATTTTGTGAACAACACCTTATGTAATCTGTCATGAGATGGTATTATATATATATATATATATATATATATATATATATATATATATATATATATATATATATATATCATCTCATGATAGATTACATAATCCTGCCAACGTTTTTTCACACTTTTTATAAAGATAAAAATGAAGACATAACGACATCATATCCCTAGTATTTTTTATTCCAATTGTCATCAACGTTCATTACATAGTTTTTATTCGAAAAAAGTCTTTAATGGATCTTAAAAACTGAAATTTGGAGAATCTTGCTTTCTCGGTATTTAAAGACTATGGATCAAATTTAATGCAAATCCGAAATATTTAAATTTAAAATTGGGAAGTTGTGCATGTATTATGCCATCTACAAACTCTTTAAATTATCACAAAGAAACTGCAATTAAAGAAATATTTATGAATTGACTAGCCTGGATGCCTGGCATTGCCCAGGTGCTTGGAAGTGTATAAAAAAAAAAAAAAAAAGTAGTAGTAGGTAAGCAAGCTCGAACCTGCGATGCGAAGGCGGAAAAGAAAGTGAAAGAAAACCTTACCGCTACGCCATGACACGACCGGAAGTGTAAAGTGTTCAAATTAAACGTAGTCAATCAAAAAGATGACTTTCAGAAATGGCATTGTTTTAAACCTCAACGAAGGTCGTTTTTAATGTGGGGGAAAACCAGCTCCTCCAACAAAGAGGGCACTCTGGCAGTATCCAAATAAATAGTAATTGTCTCAGTATGAAAGGTTTCCCCTACATTGACCAAGAACCAATTACAGAACAGATACTACCCGGTCGGAAGGCCAGGCGCCAGGCATTTGCATTGTTTTGCTTTATTTATACGAAAAAGACAAACAGCCGACACAATGGGAGGTGGGAATTTTTTAAAACTTGATAAAAAAAAAAAAAAAAAAAAATGAAAGAGACTGTGCTCATTTGCGAATCTGAGATATTATAATTTAGGAAATATAAAAAAACTTCTCCCGGAATGTAACCGACGCGAGAACCCCAACACAAAAAGCCTTTCATGGATAAACACAATCGTGCGTGCTCATTTTGCCTTTTATATATTAGACTAGTGGGGGTACCTGGCGTTGCTTGGGTGTTTGGAGGTGTAAAAGAAAAAAAAAAGTGTTAGTAAGGAAGGAGGCTCGCACCCATGACGAACTCGAAGGTGGAAAAGAAAGTGAAAGAAAACGGTAACTTTTACTGCTCCGTTACGAAGCCATAGGAAGTGAAAAGTGTTGAAATTTAGCAATGTCAATCTAAAAGTTGACTTGCTAAGTGAATGCAGAAATGAACGTTGGCTGAAGGCCAGTTAAGCTTTCCGCCGTTTCATTTATTTGTTTCCCCACGATGTTGGGGAAAACCAGCTCCACACAAAAAGGGAGTGTCCAAATGAATAGTAGTTGTCAGATATGAGGGGGTTCCCTCCCATTGATCAAAGCTGATTGCTTTCTGGTGTCCTGACATGAAAGGCCAGGAAGCTGTCTTCGCTTTTGATTAATTTCGCTTTTATACGAAAAACACAAACAAACACGAGAGAGGATGGAATAGTGTGAATTCTTTAAAAGTCGATGTAAATAAAAGTAGATCTGACATCCCTTCACAAATCGTAGCTATTAGAAGTATATGAATAGTTCTAAAACATAGCAACCCCCTCCCACGAGAACCGCAGCGAAAAAAGCCTTTGCTGGACATACAAAATAGATTAGTACGGGTGCCCGGCGTTGTTCGTGTGTTTTGGAGGTGTAAAAGAAAAAAAAAAGTTTTGGTAGGAAGGTAGGCTCGAACCCAAAGCCTTGATGTGAAGGTGGAAAAGAAAGGGAAAAAAGCTGACATCTTACCCGCTCGGCCACAGTGGGAGAGGAAGTGAAAACTGTTTTAATTTAACGATTAAAAAGTTAAATGACAAGTGCGTGAATTTAATGAGGTCAAACATCACATAACTTAACTTTGGTGCTGAAAGCCAGTTTCTGCGTATTTGTTTGTTTCCCCTGCCAAGATATTGGGGAAAAGGAAAACAGCTTCCCTAAAAAGGGGAGTGTCCAAATGAATAGCAATTGTCTGATATGACGGTTTTTTTTCCCTAGCATTGATCAAACCTTATTGCTTTCTGGATGTCTCGGCATGAAAGACTGAGAACGTCTTCGCTTTCAGTTTCACTTTTTTTTTTTATACTGAAAAGCCAAAGAAGCACACGGTGAGTGAAAAAAAATCACGAAAATAGCGTGTATAAGTCATTGAAATTAAAGATATACGCATGCTCATTTCGTAAATCTTAAATATTATAATCTACGGAGCATATAAAAAGTTTTAAGAATGAGTGACCCCACCAAGCGCCCCCCCACCCCTAAGCTGTTGCCAGACATACACAAAAAAATGCACACACACATTTTCGCTTTTATATTATTGACTAGAGGGGGTGCCCGGCGTTGCCCAGGTGTTTAGAGGTGTGTGTGTGTGGTGGTGGGGGGGTACATCAAAACAAAGCGAAGTAATAACCCTGTTTAAATATTATTAAAAAAACTATATTAAAACTTCTTAAAGAAATCAGAAAAACAAAAACAAACAAAAAAAAACAGCAAACGTGATGAAAAAAAAAAACGTGATGCAAAATGAACGATGTTAAAACTTCTTAGCGGGGGGTGCTGGCATTGAGCGGGTGTTTGAAAAAAAAAAAAAGTTTTAGGGAAGGAGGTAGGCTTGAACCCGTATCCTTGAGGCGAAAGCGAAGAAAAAAAAAAAAAAACGTGATGACTAACCTCAACACTATAAAGGTAGGGGAATGAAAATGGATGAAATTTAATGATTAAAAAGTGAACTGACAGGTGCGTAAATTTAATGAGGTCAAACATCAATCCCGCAGTTACACTGCGAGGCAGTTTTTTTTGGTTTTGTTTCCCCAAAATGTTGAGTTGGGGGGAAAACCAGCTCCCCATAAAAAATGAGTGTGTCCAAATGAAAAGCAATTATCTAATATGACGGTTTTCATCGCATTGATCAAAGCTGATTTGCTTTCTGGATGTCCCCGGCGGGAAAGCCGAGGAGCTGAGTTTGTTTTGATGTTAGTTTTACTTTATTTATACTAAAAATCCAAACAAACACGTGACAGAGTGAAATAGCGCAAATTTTATAAAAGTCGATCAAAATAAATCTAGACATGACATGTGTTCACAAACCGTAGATATTATTATCTAGGGGATATATAAACAGTTCTAAGGCATAGTACCCCCCCCCTTCCCGAGAACCCCGGCGGAAAAAGCCTTTCTTGGATATACAAAAATGCATGCGTCACATTTGCCTTTTATATATAGAGATGTCCAATATTTATTGTTAAAATTTTACAAAAATTGTAGCTTTTCATAAAGGGACTCATTTTTATCCCCCCCCCCCCCTGCATAAAATTAAATTAAATATAGCCCAAATACCTACCCTAACCAGCCCAGCAGCTGTGTTTCGAAATTCATTATGATCAATTAATTAGTTAGGGAGTGAATCCTGTAGAATTATATAATCATATCTAAGTTTAAATAGTTATAATATCGGTGATTTTTTATAATCAGGAAATTAAACTCATGAATTTAAATATCCCTTCAGTGGTCTTAAATTTGAAATCACATATTTTAAGGTTATACTCAGGACCTATATTAAAGAGTGTGCATACACAGAAGTGTGTGCATGTATGAAAGTATAGACAATATTATAAAGGGGATATGATAAATTATGAGTATGTATAGATTTTCAATATTTACTTAAACAATACCTGATATGTGAGTAAAGCTAAGTAGCAAGATATGAAAATATAGTTATAGCAATTAAGTTACACAGAGGCGTCCGCATTTTATTCACATAGGGAATTGTCAGGCCAAGTGCACTTAATTTGAGGATTCCTTGTATGGATGAAACACAGAAGTCTTTGAGTAGCTTTTGTATATACGAGGTGCTTTAAACAAGTTTCCAAACTTTTTTTTATACAGGCATTTAAAATTGTCATAAACTCTTGAAAAATCAGTATGTTATTGCTTATGAGATGACTGACCAATTTTTATGATTTCAGGTTCAAATGAACAGTCATAGCTGGAATTGGAATACATGCTACTAAAGCTCGACTGTTGCAGCTGGTGAATTGAAAGAATGCAATCTGGACATGAGGACAGTTTTAGAAGAATGATATGTAATAAAATTGTTCAACTTGGAAAAAATGTCACAAAAATGTATGGAATGCTTTAAACTGCTTTTCGACTATCTTGCATGAATTGAGCATCAGTTTTTGAGTTGCATAGGCGATTCAAGAAAGGCAGGGAGTTTTTGAGGGATGATGAGAGTTCTGAGGAGTAAGGAAGTCAGAGCACCAGAGTTGATTGACCAAATAAAGAATTTTATGTGTCATGTGTCTATAGAGACAATAAGTGGACAGTTTGATGTCAGTGTGGGAATTGTACATACAATTATTTGCGAGGAACTGAAGATGCGGAAGATTTGCGTGAAGTTTGTTCCAAAGGTGCTCAGAGAAGATCATAAAGATGTTATGACAGCAGGGAGATGGTCAAGCTGATCAATTCAAATGCCATAGTTCTTGATACTCTAGTGACCTGTGATGAAAGTTGGATCATATGCTATGACTCATGCTGGTTCTCTCAGACCCAAGAAGGCCAAACAGAGCAAATCCACCCATAAACTTATGATAACGCCTTTTTTAGACAGCATGGGCATGATCTACATGCACTGGGTTTCCACTGGACAGAGAATCAACAAGCAATACTATGTTGAGGTTTTAATGGAGTCCAGGAAGAGATTCTGTAGGAAAAGGCCAGCATTCTTCAGATTGGGTCAGTGGCATTTCCACCAGCATCAATCCAAAATTCCATCTTTGTCACAAACTATTTGACCAAGATGAGCATCAAGACAGTTCCTCACCCTCCTTATAGTCCAGACCTTGCTCACTGTGACTTTTGGTTATTCCGCAAGTGCAAGGAAAATCTTAGAGGCTGTCGTTATGAGACAAGTGAGGAGATGAAAGAAGCTGTGACAAAGCTTCATTGACACACTCACAAGGGGCCTTCCAGAAGTACATCAAGTGTATTGCAGCCAGAGAAGATTATTTGGAAGGAGATTAGAGTTTCATGTTTGTACTATCAATAAAAGTGCCCATACGAAAAAAGTGTGAAAACTAATTGAAGACACCTCAAATATAATGATATTTCAAATATAATGATACCTCAAATATAATGATATTTCAAATTAAAGCTCCATAAACAGATGAAGATATTTCAAATTCATGAGCAACAGATTGGCAAAGATGCTATTTCAAAATAAGGCATGAATAAATTTGTCAAATACTCTGAAATAAAAACATCAAATTTGATAGGATTAAACCAATAAATTAAACCTTTTCAAAATTCTTTTTCTAATAAAAACATGTCTAACACAGTGAAATGATGTAGCAGTTTCTCATGTACTGACAAAAGTCAACTTGACCTCAGCAAAAAACTTTCGCTTGGCTTTTATTCCACAATTCTCTGCACACTAGAGTACAAGCAGATAGGAGTATCACACTCCTCTCACAGTCTGTATGAATGTTGATCAAGTTACCCAGAACTAAATCTCTTCTCCCATCAGGTTTCCAGGTGAGATGGTTGTTGGACACCCAGAGGATCAAAAAATAAATCTTTTTTTTTTTTTTTTTCCACACAGTAATCACCACTTATCAAGGCCTGGAAGCCACTCAGGGATAAGGGTTATTGCAAGTCCATTACGTTAGTGTGGAGATTTGATGAAGTGTTTACTTAAGGGGGCGGTTCATTAGGAATTTGTTAACATTGGACTTGAAGACATCCAAGTTGTAGTCTGGAGGGAAGCAGTCAGACGGAACAGAGTTCGACAGGCGTGCAGTTCTAAGAAAGAAGCTTTGTTCATGGAATCCGTGTTTTGATTTAGGCACAAATATAGAGTGGGGGAAATTTTTCACAGTGGATTCAGCTAGATGGGTGTTTTTCGTGAAAGATTGGCGAGGGGGGACCAGAGATTGGAGTTCAGACGAGCACCTACCATGGAAATAACGATAAAACAAGGATAGGCTCGCAACATCTCTTCTGTGGGAGAGAGGTTGCAGGGTAGAGAAAAGGGCATCCCCCACTAAGTCACGAAGTCTATTTTGTACTCTGTCAAGGCAGGATAGGCTGTTTTTAGCAGCTCCTGCCCAGATATGGCAACAGTATTCCATCAAATCTGTTAAAAGGCAAGTTAATCATGTTTTAGGACCTTGGATCTAGCTCTGTGCAGACTGGTTTCACTATGCATATTCTCTTTAAGAATGTTACTACAGCATATATGAAGGTAAGTAGATTTAAGCCAAAACAATAGCCTTAATCGTGCATGCATTTACAGTTAACATTCTCTCTTAGTAAGCGACAATATGTATGAGATTATATAAACATATATACACGGTAATGTATATATTAGTGTGTGTGTGTAGGAGGGGATATAGATTGTTACCAGCATTGAGTATTTTTAAGTTATAACATATAATAATTATTTGTTAATAGATCGAAATTACTTTCTTCTATTAACGTGTTCTATATGCGTTCAATGTCTGTGATCATCTGCTCATTGTGACTGTCCAAAGTCATTGTTTGATTCCTATTTGCTGAGTCAATTATGTAGTTTCAATCAGTGCTGAAACAGAAAAATTGTTCTTCCAAATAAAACCACAAACCCAGTTTTTTATTTATTATTTTTTGTTTTTAGAGATTATGACTTGTTTTCCTCTAATGAACAACATACCTGTAAATAAAACTTCTCAGCCTGGTTAAATCCAAACAAGTTCAATGGTTTAGAGATGAAGGGCCCATATCTCACTCTGAGGGTCACACAAACCAAACTATCAGTCTCCAGAAAACCCGACAGGACTAACTCTGACCGCCATCTCTGAACCATTTGCTGGAATATATGCATCTTACCAGGATCACTTCAGAAAAACTACTTGAAATAATGGCTAGCCAGTATCCACTTGAGAAAGCCAATTTGCTGCCAATCTATGAAGATAAAAAAACCTGCTGTCTAGATGTTCCTGTATCTGAACAGTCATTAAATTTGAAAAACCTTAAATGATAAGCAGGGAATCTTGTATACAAAGAAACACTATTTTCTGACGTGGACAAATGAAATTCCAAATAGCCAAACTTCATTATTCATATTTCAAATTTCCTGTGTGATTTCTATTCTTTGCAAAACATTACTCATTTACAACAAGTCTGCCATTTGCATGCACTGCAAGTACGCAACATTTTAAATGTGCAACAGCCTAGTATGATACACTTATCCCTGAAGCTAAAGTTAGTTATCTATATATATATATAAAAGCAAAAATGTGTGTATGTATGTATGTATGTTTGTATGCATGTTTGTGTGTCTGCTAAAAACTTTCAACAGATACGACGAAAATTCAAAATCTCGGTATCATATTGAAGCCCCCATCCTTCGCTCGAAAAATATGGAAAAATTGGCCAACAAAACCCGTCCCTTCGTGACGACGACCGGTTCTACGCATGCGTCAGATGACGTCATGACCTGATTTACTTTAAATAGTTGAAGAACTGACTAAATTTCATGTACGTCACGCTAACTCAGTTGGTTAGTGCGTTGGTTCATTATCTAAACGTTTTGGGTTCGAATCGTAGTGTGAGATGTCTTTTTTTTTTTTTTTCGATTTTTTAAATTTAAATATTGAATGAGTCTTATTTAAGCCATTTTTCACGTAATGTTCGTTTTTCTGTTTTTTTGTTTTTTTTTTACTTCTCTTATCCACCCCCGACCACACACCCAAAAACACCCGGGTACCTACCGATTTTTTTAATTTTAATATCGAAACAGGCTTATTTAAGCCATTTTCACATGTTTTTTTTTGTTTTAACGTTTGTTTTTCTGTTTTCTTTTTTCGATTTTTACATTTAACATCGTTCGTTTGCCTTACATTAGTATTTTTTTTTTTTTGATGTTTTGATTACCCCCACCCGCTTATGTTTTAACGTTCGTTTTTATGTTTTCGTTTTTTACTTCGCTTATAACAAACAAACCTGGTCATTGACCTCATTTGCTGAATAGCTATTGCTTACGTCGTCGTAATGCTCTACAACTTTCGTGCGGGCACCTGTCAATTTGGTTCTTACTTAAATAAATTCAAACATCTTTTGGTAACTCATTCTCACTGGCCGAACGGTTCATGTTTTTTTCACATTTTATTTTCAAACTTCGCCTCAGGGCTTCGGGTTCGCCCCCCCCACAGTTTCTTTTTTAAGAGCACACACACCTCCAAACACCCAAGCAATGGCGGGCACCCCCGCTAGTTATTTATACAACAATATTATTGATTTGTGATTTTTGTAGGGAACCTATGAAAATTTTGTCCTAAAAAAACTTTTTTATAGTTTAAAAGAAAATTTTGCTTCATTGTATAATATATAATCATTTGTGAAACTGCCATAAACAACTATAACTTTGTATATGCTGAGATTTGGAAATTGATTTGAAAAAATATTTAAATTGTCAAAACACATAAAAAATATTTTTTTAAATTAAAAATCAAAAAGAAAATTATAGTAAAAATTAAAAAATAATTATAGTTATATATATAACATTGAGCAATTCTTAAATGCTAGCATTTTTAACAAATGAAAGAATTTCAATCACATTTGATTTAAGGATTGCAGACAGATATCACTGAATATTTTAATGCAACATTTATATGTATATATTTTAATGCAACATTTATATGTATATATTTTAATGCAAAATGTATATATACTAACAAAAATGTTAATGCAATATTTATATGTATATATTTTAATGTATATATTTATATGTATATATATTGCATATGGATATATTTATATGTATATATTTTAATGCAAAATATATATATATACTAACAAAAATTTTAATGCAATATTTATATGTATATATGTTAATGCAATATTTATATGTATATATGTTAATGCAATATTTATATGTATATATGTTAATGCAATATTTATATGTATATATGTTAATGCAATATTTATATGTATATATTTTAATGCAATATTTATATGTATATATGTTAATGCAATATTTATATGTATATATGTTAATGCAATATTTATATGTATATATGTTAATGCAATATTTATATGTATATATGTTAATGCAATATTTATATGTATATATGTTAATGCAACATTTATATGTATATATTTTAATGCAATATTTATATGTATATATGTTAATGCAATATTTATATGTATATATGTTAATGCAATATTTATATGTATATATGTTAATGCAATATTTATATGTATATATGTTAATGCAATATTTATATGTATATATTTTAATGCAATATTTATATGTATATATGTTAATGCAATATTTATATGTATATATGTTAATGCAATATTTATATGTATATATGTTAATGCAATATTTATATGTATATATGTTAATGCAATATTTATATGTATATATGTTAATGCAACATTTATATGTATATATTTTAATGCAATATTTATATGTATATATGTTAATGCAATATTTATATGTATATATGTTAATGCAATATTTATATGTATATATGTTAATGCAATATTTATATGTATATATTTTAATGCAATATTTATATGTATATATGTTAATGCAATATTTATATGTATATATGTTAATGCAATATTTATATGTATATATGTTAATGCAATATTTATATGTATATATGTTAATGCAATATTTATATGTATATATGTTAATGCAACATTTATATGTATATATGTTAATGCAATATTTATATGTATATATGTTAATGCAATATTTATATGTATATATGTTAATGCAATATTTATATGTATATATTTTAATGCAATATTTATATGTATATATTTTAATGCAATATTTATATGTATATATTTTAATGCTATATAAATTTTTGTTAATGAAGAGTACACATTTCTATAAAGTCATCAAAACACACGTCATTAGCATATACTTGTTTCTGCTCTCTTCAAGCACACACATTCTAGATATACAATGTATTCAAAAATACACAATATTAACAATTTTCTTGAGAGACTTCATCCTTATAAGTTCACTTATTCATCTGGAAAAGTGCAATCAACATTCGTTTATTTTCATTTTTCATTATATATATTTTTTCTATTTGTCAATCATTATTTTAAGGAAAGATTATTTGAGGGAAAATATTTTTTAACGTGAACTTTTGTTGGTAGTAAAAAAATTATGCATTAAAACACATGAAATAAAAAAATAGAAATAAAAGATGAGAATTAAAAGCTAAATAAAACTTTCTTATATCAAAGAAATAATGAAACAGTGAAAAAAATATCTTTCCTTTTCAATTTGATAATAAAGTTTTAACTTTTGATCTTTTATTTCCTTTCTACATTTTTAACTAATGAACTTATACTAAAATTATAGAATATATATTTGAGGCAACATAGTGAATAACATGGACACAGTATTTCTTTTTGTAATTGTCACAATACTTTAAAAATAAGCAACATAGAAAACAATAAAGAATTGTTTTACATCAAATGTTGTGTGAAAAATTACTTCCCTAAAAAACAAAAGTGAAAACTAATACCATTCATATTGCTTATAACCATTCTGAAATATGTGTATGTGTGTGTGTGTGTGTGTGTGTGTGTGAAAGATGGATATGAAAATGCTGTTGGTTGAGCTTTAAATTACAAGATTGTTGTCTTGGGAAAGAAATGCAATAGTTGAAATACAACAAATGTTAATTTATTAAGATGAAAAAAGAAAAAAAAAGAAAAAAAAAAGAGAAATAAAAAGAACGATAGAAGAAAGATTTTTGATAATTATATTCCTTGCTTTCTCCTTTCCTTCCTACGCATTTTGCATGGAAGTTTCCACAAATATTTTGTTGATTTTTCTATAGGAACATAAAAAAAAAAAATCTAATAAAATAAACTGAAACAAAACCGTCAAACATTCCAGAAGTGAGCTGACGTAAGTAGCCATAATCAGTTGGTAAAATGTATTTTTAGACCAATTCTGATTCAGTGCCGATTCCATTTTTGTTTTTAAGCATATACGCAGGTTGCAATGATTTCCGTATTTGTAATGGTAGACGATTTATATTAGCATTTTACTAAGTTTTTTTTTTTGTTTCTACGCATTTCTATTTTATACATTTTACAAGTGACACACACACAGAATGGGTAAAATTTATTTCACCAAACAATTCTGCATCACTTTTATGCCCTGATACAAAAATTAAAATATAACTTGACAAATTCAATGCAAATCTGATATATTTGAATTTTCAATTAATTCTTTTAAACTACTACAAAAGAAACTAATGTCTAATACCTATCGTTAAAATTTCACATAAATTGAAAACATCTGAATATAAATTAAATACAGCTCAAATTTACATCCCTTATGCACAGCAATTGTGTTTCAAAATTTATAATAATCAGTTAATTTAAGAGTGAATCCAATATATATATATATATATATATATATATATATATATATATATATATATATATATATATATATACACACACACACTCAGTCTATACAAGCATATCTACACTGCATCGTTTTAAAACTTTACTTTTACTTTTGTTTTCTTATTTTAAACTGTTTTTTTTTTTGTTTCTTAAAACAATTTTTTATTTATTCAAATGGAGTTTTGACAACTATAATTATTCTGCTATCTTTCTGCAAACAATGTGCATATTGAAGGAGGTAACGTGTATGTAACATTGTATTCTTGTGCTTGGAGTAAACATGAGCCAAAGAAACACTATGAAGAGTATTTGAAAGATACTTTGAAAAACGCAGGAATCTCTTTGAAGACTTTGAAGGTTGAGGTCAAGAACAGAAGCTCATGGAGGACAACAATGTGATTAATGATTCTGAGGCTGAGCTAAAGCAAGCCACACAAAAGGATGTTGTATCATCCTGCCTTTCCATCTAATTCTGTGCTCAACACAGGACCAATCTCGGACATGAATTCTCATGATAATCGGCCTGGAAAATATCTTTTTCCGTCCAGACTGAGAAACAAAGGTGGAAAACATGCCTAAAAATTCAAGATACAATGACACAATAACTTGACGCTTTGTTGATCCGACATGTGTGGTGTCCATTTAAATATTGGTTATAACTTATCTCACTAGCCATGCTACATCATTGAGTAGTGGAGGAAAAATTAGCCTCAAACTTGAAAATTATCTTAAACCTTGTTGAATTGTTAGTTCCAAAAGGTATTATGATATTGTTATGCAGTATTATATCTATATAGAAAGTAATGGTGTTTACCTAGATAAATGGGATGTTCAATTGATGCAATGGTTTTAAAACATAATTGCTGGTTATTATGAGTGTCCATTGTGCATAGATTTTATGAGAAAAGGTTACCTGAAAATAGCAAATAAAAGCCAGGGATTCATTTTAAGTAAATTTCTCTCCTAAAAATATATTTCAACTAACATAAGAAGAATATTAATAAAACTTTAACAATTTTCCATTAGAAAAAGTTAATTGAAGGAGAAAAATTTATTAAAACTCAGAATTTTAATTTCAAATCAACATTCAAATATTTGTTTCTAAAAGGTTTTTATGCGCATTCACATGGTATAAATTATTTCTAAAAGGTTTTTATGCGCATTCACATGGTATAAATTATTTGTATGAAAAAAGATGCATGTAATTTTGAAAACGATTTTAATATTAACATTTTAAGTAGACAAAACATGGTGTGTGCAAAATATTGTTTATATTTAAACATTTAAGGATTTTCTTTATAAGACTTTCTTGTTTTTTATAAGAAATTTTGCAAATCCTTTGAAAACCTGAAAGTTAGTTTCATTTTTATATATATATATATATATATATATATATATATATATATATATATATATATATATATATATATATATACTAACAAAAATTTATTCACCAAAATAGGGGCATATATATTTTAGGCTAAGATTCTTCATAAAGATTGTTCATAAACAAAATGGCAAAATAGGATTTGATATGCAACTAAAATACCAGCAGTCAAAATCTTGCTTTTAATTTATTTTTCATTCTTCGTGATATTCTTCTCAAGTCAGTAATTCCTTCCATCTAGAGATGTTTTTGGCGACGTCATATTTTAAATGAAATAAAGGGGTGGGTGAAGGAGTGTTAGAAAATAGTTTCTTTATTTTATAGCCAGTATCAATGTGTGTTTCCTACGTATCCGTTTATATTATTTCCCCTTTGATTTAAGGTTAAAAGATAAGGTATCTCTTTTCTTTGATGATAAGTTAAAACACTCACAGTGACACACATAGGTTAATACACTCACAAACACACACGTACCCAATTATGTTCAAGTATATTCAGAGACCTAATCATTACTTATAGCTACATATCTATGAATACATATCTACCCCTAGTAACTATACAGATACAAAGTTAATTTTTTACATATAGCTTTCAATAGAACTAATAAAACCTACAAATTACAGACAAAACGATTTCATAACATTTTAATAAATATTCTAAGCATCCACTAACAGTTTTCAAACAACTGTCGACATTAACAGATTATAGATTTTTTTATTCATTCCAGCAATATAAACATAAAAAAAAAACTATGAAACAGCAGTGAATGTAACGATAAGTTAAAATATAATATTAAAATAATAGATAGATATTATCAGAAAACGAAATATAATCTGGTTTAATCCACCTTGCCAATCTGTTTTACTTCCCTATTATGGAAAGTAAAACAGATAGGCAAAGTATTTGTTAAGATAATAAACATTTCCCTAAATAAGCAATAAATTACCAATAGCATTAAACTTGAAAAATATGCAATCAGTAATAATAAACTAATAACAGTAAGGCTAGTAATAATACAATTAAAAATAAGTGTTCATTAAGAAACAAATTTTTAATAGTCCCCTTCAAAGTAATCTCCTCCGGCTGCAACACACTTGTTGAAGCATTCCAACAACTTCTGGAAGACCCCATAAAAGTCCGCTTGTGTGTGCACGTCAATGACCCACATCACAGCCTGTTTCATCTCAATTGTCTCATGATGACAGTCTCTAAGGTTTTCCTTGAGCTTAGGGAATAACCAAAAGTCACAGGGGGCAAGGTCTGGACTATAGGGAGGGTGGGGCGCTGTCTTGATGCCCATCTTAGTCAAATAGTATGTGCCATGGATGGAGTTGTGTGTTGTCAAAACTTTGCACAAATTTTCTGCATCTTCAGTTCCTCGTGAATGATTGTGTATACAGTTCCCATACTGGCATCAAACTGTGCACTTTTTATCTCTATAGACACATGATGATCCTTACACATGAAATTCTTTATTTGGCCAATCAACTCTGGTGTTCTGACTTCCTTACTCCTCCCAAACTTATCATCCCTCACAGACTCCCTGCCTTCCTTGAATCTCTTATGTCACTCAAAACCTGATGCTTGATTCATGCAACAAGATGGTCAAAAAGCAGTCTGAAGCATTCCATACGTTTCTGTGGCATTTTTGCCAAGTTAAAAACAATTTTATTGCATATCGTTCTTCTAAAGTGTCCTCACATTCAGATTGCATTTTTGAAATTCACCAACTATGACGATCAGGCTTTAGTAGGGTGTATTCTAATTCCTGCTGTAGCTGTTCATTTGAACCTGAAATCATAAAAATTGGTCAGTCATATGCCCGTACAACAAAATCTGGAAACTTATTGAAGGCACTTTTTATTTTAGGGTTAATTAGTGAGAAAAAGTATTAATTATTGGAATAAATCAATAACAGTGAATCAAATGAATAGAAAAAATTACAATTAGTGTTCATGTGGAAGACAGAATGTGTAAGCATTAAAATCAGAAACACTTTTAATGATAAGTAATATTGTGAAACTGCAGTAAAGTGCTAAGCTAAGTACATTTCATTATTTATTGATATAGCCTTATCAGAAAGTGCATCAAGCCTTTATTTGTCTAAGATGTGCTGTCTCAGTTTTTTTTTTTTTTGTTGGCTTATAAATGTTACCTCGTTGTAAAATATGTGTGCAGATTTCTTATTATAATCTATTGATTATTATCCAATATATAGTAATGATTTCAAAAGTTATAAAAAAATATATGACTTGGGTATTATTTGCTAGAATCAAAAACAGAATATTTAATGATCCGGACTTAGTTGTTATTTATCTCTCCAGTGTTGTTACCGTTTGAGCTACAGACAGATGGATATGAAAGCTTAAAAATTAAGTGACTATGAGTTATGAGTATTTAATTTTGAGCATGTGCAAATAAAATAGTGGACATATTTTATTCAACTACTCCTGCCAAGATCAACTGTTTTGTTTTCAATTTTGAACCCTTAGCAGCAATTTTTGCTGGCTAGAAATCAAATTGAATATGTGCTACAGGTCCAAATACTCCATATATCAAATTTCAACTCAATAGACCAAATTTCAGGGAGGAGTTTGATAGAGATTAGAGACTTTTTACAGACATTGACAAAGTTACTTTTATATATATATATGATTATATTTTGTATATATATATATATATATATATATATATATGATTAATTTTGTTTAGGTTTTTTTTTCTTTTTTTTTTGCTTGGTTGTCTTCCCTGTGGTCTTGCCAGGTCACTAATATATATATATATATATATATATATATATATATATTAGTGACCTGGCAAGACCACAGGGAAGACAACCAAGCAAAAAAAAAAAGAAAAAAAAAACCTAAACAAAATTAATCATAAAGCAGCAAAACTAAAGCTGACTTTCCAGGACACTATATATATATATATATATATATATATATATATATATATATATATATATATATAAATGTAGGCAAATTTGGAGATATTTTATTGATTTGAAAATATAGGTTATTTTTTTTACCAATTGTCGTAAAATTTTAACCATAAAATAATATTATAATCTTCAAAAAGCCTAAAAATTTTCATGTAATTTCATCCTATAGAACCAAAGATATAAGCATTTCAATATGGCTACGAGTGTGTGTGTGTGTGTGTGTGTGTGTGTGTGTGTGTGCATGTATATATATATATATAT
This sequence comes from Euprymna scolopes, assembly GCF_053919585.1. Classification (NCBI taxonomy): domain Eukaryota; kingdom Metazoa; phylum Mollusca; class Cephalopoda; order Sepiida; family Sepiolidae; genus Euprymna; species Euprymna scolopes. Next base: position 70,462,133 of record NC_136517.1, on the reverse strand, counting down.
ATATATATATATATATATATATATATATATATATATATACCACCATTTTTATAATTTTATAAGTTCCAAATCTCAACGACTATTGATCAGAATTTAGCAAATGAAAGATTGTTGAAAAGGTAATGACCTGAATTGTGTAGTGGGTTATGTGACATTTGTTCTTAAGGCAGCACATTAAGGGGATCATCCAAAACCTATTTCTGGCATTTTTTTACAGCCATAAAATGTTTCAATCACAGGCTTTTCTTTTCCTAGTTTTGCATATAAATTACAAAATATCTGATATTTCTCCCAAAACTTCTGGCCTTGGAAGGGAAACTAAAACTTTCTGCTACGGTTTCAAATGATCTAAAATAACAGCAAGGGCAGACTTGATTCCAAATATTTCTCGGATGTTATATCTCTCCTCTTTGGTTTTCATACATGAAGTAAATTTCACAATCTATAAGGATTATTTGATACTAGAGATATTCATAATCGTACCCTATTTCCAAAAGAGAGGAGATATAACATATAGGAAATATTTGGAATCAAATCTCCCCTTGCTGTTATTTCAGATCATTTGAAACCATAGCAGCAAGTTTTAGTCTCCCCTTTATCAAGGCTAGATGTTTTGGAAATATATATGTTTTCATGTTTTAGAACGTTTTTGTCTTAAATTCTGCACAATTATGCAGAATGTAGAAACTATGCAGCAATAGAATTCAGCGTAATAATGAAATGAAACCAATTATCTAATAAGAAACCATTAAAATAAGTAATTAATTAATGCTCGATTTCAAAGGAATACGCAAATTAGTTAGCATTCATTTAATCGCTTGCATATTAATTACTTTAAAAATATTAAAATGATATTAAAAAGTTTGCTTTAATAATTTTTAAATATAAAAAGTTACGTTTTAATATCAATGTCAGAGTGAGAAAAAACTCAACTTTATATATATATATATATATATATATACACACACACACACAAGCTACTACTTGGCCTAGCTTGGAGAACAATAAATTCACATAAAGCTACGAAAAGAAATTCCCAAAGTAATTAAAATGGCCAATTTGTTTTTAGAGAAACAGAAAAATGTTGTAACTGATTTAATTATCTGTAAAGTATTTTGTGAATAAATTATTGCTTATAAATAAAATCTTTATGTTACAAAAATCATTAAAATGGCTAACTTGTATTAAGCATAATGAATACAAACTAATTGTCTTTCTCCTTTGACCGAGGATAGAAAAGATACTGAACATTTGATCATGGTTGTAATAAACTGAAGAATCACTGTATTCACAAAATGCAGTTTTTATGCACTAAAAAGCAAATCAAAAGGATGCACATACATTCTTAAGAAAAACATTTTGGAGATTTTATATTTGTTCTTTATAGTCCTCAAATATTTTATTGTTGTGCTTATTTAAAATTAAAGTCATATGAAATAAGAGTTTGTTCAGTGTGGTCAGATATATTACCAGTAACAACAACATGGAACATATTTTTGGATCATGTCTGTTAATATTAACATTTAAGAACCTTAAATATTTGTTATACATAAAATAAACTAAGTTTTGTCAGAAAATCCAGCTTCTGTGAAAATGTTTGGCAAGAAAAACATAAATTCCATCCTGTGAACAAGGCGGGAGGGAACAGATACTTCACTTTGTTCCAATTCAAATTTTTTTTTCTTTTTAAAGGAAGTTGGATTTTGCCCCACATTAAAAATTTGAGCATGTGTCTAATTCTGCGAGAATCATTAACCCCCCCCCAAAAAAAAAACCCACCCAATTGTGAATAATTGTTACTGATTTCTTTTTAAAATTTCCTTCAATTTCTTTTTATATTTAACAAACATTTTTAAAGCAAAATCATACCCAACATGCAATACCAACATTTATTAAAAAAACAAAACAGGCATACACTAACAAATCTATGCACAAAACTGATGAACATGATGACCATCATAAACTGCTGAGTTGCTACTGGCTCACAATAAATACTTACAAACACTAAGAAATCTACACTGTGACTACTACAATTTTGTTTCTAGAATAATGGATTAAATCTAACGTTATACTTTTTCTGACTAGCATTGAACGTTTGGAAATCATGCAAAGCATAAAAAATAAGAGAATATTCATAAATTTTGAAGGCCACTTGCAACATTTAAGACAATAGAGTAGAAATACTCTAAAAAGCAAACTATTTTACTTCAGAAGAAATGCACGTAATTATAAGAAATAAATATCTTAATATTTAATACAAGCAAATCGAAAAGCTTGCATAGATAGCCATATTCCGTAGATGTTTTCTTTTTTATTTATCACAAAAACATTTAATATTGTGACCGTGATAAATGAAAAAGGGTGCCATATTAAAAAATAGTTCTTCATTGGAATAAAATAGTTCTTCATTGGAATAAGTGTCATTTAAAACAAACTGAAGTAAAATACAGTTTTGTATAAAAAATATTGTCAAAGTGACAACAAAAATGAGGTTAGTTAGAAACAAATACTCATTTATCAAATTGCTACACATAACAAACACTGGAAATCCAACAAAATATCTATACTTAATTTCTGTTTCATATATACACTTATATGAAATATTTTTTTTCAAACTTAATTAAATCATGAAAAGAATAATTTAGCATATACTTTGTGTGATTAAAATATATAAGAAAAACATTTGTGTATGTAAATATATGTATATGTGTGTGTATATATAGACACACACATATATATAATAAAAATATTCACTAGTAGAAAGCCATATTAGTAGTTTCTTAAAATTTTGTTTCATTTTAATCTAACATTATATAGATATGTAAAAATAGAAAAGTATTAATTTCATAAGTAGATAGTAATGTGAAATATATATTTAACTATAAACAGCATTTACTTTTTTGTTCAATAATTCATAAAAAATTGTGATTAGAAATGTTGCAACCAGAAATCTATTTTACTTCCTATTTTTATTATATATTTTTCATTGTAATAAGAGGAGGGAGTGTCCAATTGAAAACAATCCTTTTCAGGGTTATTTAACAATGAAACTCTATACACATTGTATACTATTATTGAAGACAAATTGCTATTTTATGTGTTGTTAGGGGAAACGAGTGATATAACATTTTAACTGCTTTGGCACTTAGGGGAAAAGATTTTGCTGTTTGTGTTGGGAAACAATTTGAAACATTGTAATTGGTTTATTTTTATTTATTTTTAACTCAAATACATTCGCCTTCTAATGGAGAAAGTAAAAAACAAGCAAGGAAGGATAAGAAAAAAAGGAAATAAAGAAAAATAAGAGAAAGGAAAAAAGAGAAAGAACAGAAAAGAGAAAAAAGAAAAAGCAAAGAAAACAAAAATAAATTTAAGAATTATTAGAAATATAAAATTGAAGAAAATAAATCTTCATTTACTGATAAAAAAAATGAAAAAAAAAAAAAAAAAAAGATATGTAGTTTTGAACAAAGAAAAAAAATTCTTTATAGAAAAAGAGAAGACAAAATTTTGTTGAAAGTTTATATTTAAATTGAGTGGATGTGACCAAGAAATCTTTATTTAAACAAATGAAGAAATGGAGGTTTCATATGTTTTTTTTTAATGAATTTTGCTAGTAATTTAATAGAAAGTTTTAATTCTTGAGATATTAACAAAACTGATTATTGTATTTCAATTTGAAAGTTAAAATATCACAGTCAAATCGATAAAAGAAAATGTTAATATGTCAAGAATTGAGAAAAATTGACAGACCCATGAAAAAGTTGATTAAAAATTAACTATGAAATGTCTGCTTCTTTCACACACACACACTAATATATATATATATATATATATATATATATATATATATATATATATATATATATATATATATATATATTATACCAAGTAGAGTGCGTGTGCAAAATAAGTAAAACAAAATCACAATTCTTTCACTATTTTGAAAAGTCAACTGAATCATTATGTGAATACAGATAAAAAAAAGTAAATATTAAAAAAAAAAAAAAAAAATAATAATAATAATTATAAGAAATTATACGTTGATACCTTTTACTGGGATTGGAACCGGTTTCTTAGCCATATTCCGTAGATGTTTGTTAAGAGAAGCAAAGAGACTTAGAAAAGAAGAGGAAGAATATCCTGATCGAAAGTTTGTGAGCAGGTAAGAGAAAACTATATATATGCCAGTAAGTACATATATATATATAGATAGATGATGAAGAGAGCAGCAAATTAGTTTCGGCTTTAGCGTCTCACCCAAAGAATATTGTAGCGCTTACTGTAAGCAAAGCAAGAAGTGCTAATAGAAAAAAATGCCTTCTTTCAGAGACTTAGATGTCATCCTCTTCTTCCCACCCAGGTAAGGCCAGGCATAGATGGTGGTGGGCAGTAAATAAAGTAGTATTTAGGACTGGCAATGTTTGAAGTCTCTCTATTCATCTGTATTGGTGGAGTGGGGATAGTGATATATATTTATGTACTTCCTTTGCTGGATTACTTACAGATGAGGAGTCTGGTTTGACTGTTACCTACCTACTGACACACCTTGATTTTGAGGACCCCACCCCCTCTCCCCAACAACCTATTGTTTATATTGGGGCAGAGAAGGAAGGAAAGGTTAGGGTTAAAAGGAATTCGAAGAAAAGGTTAATTCTTCTATTTAGTTTTTCTGAAGGGTCACTTGTTCTGGAAAGATGCACCTGTTGTGATGCCATCTCTTTGAACATATCAAACTTCCTGGCTATCAGTTTTCAAGCTAAACTGTGGGTGTATAGCGTGCTTATGTATCAGAGATATGCAGGGCTGCAGGGAACGATGGCTTCAAATCATGACGCACTTGCTATCTGAGAGCTTTTCAACATTTGTTTTCATTTTTCCTCACAACTTTTATTCAAAGGCAAATGCGGTAAGACACCACATTCGTTTTTCAGATTTTTAGTCTCAATGTAATTTATAAATTTTATGTTGCAAAAAGAAGGAAGAGCTGATTGTAAGATTTCACAATTAGCAACAGCAAATATTTTTTCTTTCTACACGCATATGCAGAGTTGTATGGAAATACACTTATGGCAATTACAATTAGATTAAATTTGAGAATGAAACAAATGTTTCTTTGTAGTTTACTTTAAGTATATTTTATTATCACTATTCCAAAGCTTTAATAATATATTGAGTACTATTGAAGCATATATATGTAATATATTATATACATGTAATAATAATAATAATAATAATAAATAGTAATAAATTTTTATTATATATATATATATATATATATATATATATATATATATATATATATAAAATTTGTCTTTACATAAGCAGTAGTTTGGTGCTACACAGTCATGAGCATGTTTCGGTCTACCAGTATTTACTAACTAGAGACCTCTTCAGGCAACAACCCTTATTTTCGAATATATATATATATATATATATATATATATATATATACACACACTATAAAAATACCCATTTCTGGACTTGCTACAGACAATAATACGGCATTTGTTTTAAGTTTTACTTTTTTCTTTTCTTTTGGGGATAGGGTATGGTTTCGGTGGCACCTCTCTAAATGGTAAAGTTTACAAACAAATGTACCCACGTTTACTCATTGTGTTGCGTAGAATAACTGACATAAATAAATTTAAGATTTTACCAAACACATACACACTATGCTCATGTGTGCACCGATTCATTGAAAAATGCAGTTCTTAACCCTTAGGCTACGCTGGCTGTTAAATTTTTAACACCTAGTTTTTACTATTACAAACAACTGCAACAGTGGCTTCTCCAAGGACCATGGAATTCTTCTTTTCCCTAACTGCATTAATCAATGAATGAAATCCATGTTTGAATGTTTGTATTGTTTTTTGATAACATTTTTTTTCAAAGACCCTAGACTTGATTTTATGTGATGTGAAAACATTCACACCATCGTAGGCACTGTATGTAAAAATACCATCATAGCCCAAGGGTTAATATAACTCCTAATTTGATGTAGAGCAATAATTTTCTCAAAATTTTTTGTATTTAACTTATTTTAAAAGATTGGAGAAGGGGGGAGGGATCACAGCTAAATGTAAACATTAAACAAAGAAGAAAAAAAAATTAAAAAAAAAAAATCACTCAATATATTTTCTAGAATATATATTCCAAAATTCATAATTTTTATTCCTACAGAATGTTTTTAGATGTCCCTTAAATTAAAAATCATTCATTAAAAAATAAAGGTAGGGAATAACCATGTGCAGCTGCTGCCACAAAATGACATAATCAAATGGGAGAGAGGTGGAGAAGAGACAGGGGATAACCGTTCACAAAATGATGAAATTGTCCTTCAAATAAAAAAAAAGGGTGGGGGTTGAAGAGATTCCTTATGACACATATCTAGATTGCTCATAATTTGGGGGTCTATTTACCATTTACTACTGGTATAGCTATATTACATATACTGCCATTTACTTGTTCAAGTTCTGATGTGTCTCGATTTGGAGAGATTTGTTTTTTTTTTGTTTGTTTGCATTACATATAAATATAATACATATATATTAAAGCCTAGTTAATCTAAAACTTTTTTTCTTATATATTTTAAGCACACAAAATACATACTAAAATATTCTTCAGTTTTAGAATGTTTGAAAAAACAATCTATTTTAATTAGTCTAATTAGCCATAATTTGCATCGAATCATCATCTTAAACCTGTTTATTACTCTCACCCTCTCTCACTAAATGCTGTTATATCCATCCCCCACACTCATATTTTTTAGTGTCATCAGTTTAATATCAGTCAAAGTTAATAAAATTGACTATAAAATAGAAAATTAAAATAACCTATTACTAACAGTAGAGGATATCACAAGTATTGATATTATTTAACCAATAACTGATGAGAGAAAAGAGATATTGTTAACAGAAAGACTAATTTAGAATTTAAAAAAAAATGACTTTAAATATAATTAGGTTTGCAAATTTGCACAATTTTCCATTCACTCTGGAGTGTGTGTTTGACAATAATTTTATGAAAAATTTAGATTGAAAAAAAAAATTTTTTTTTTTTTGAAAAGGAGTTACAGCTTGAAATTAAAAAACAAAAACAAAAAAACAACAAAATAAAACATTATCAAACTGTTTTCAACCAAATTGCATCGTCACCACTTTCATATATCATGGCAAAACCCACTAGGGCTCCTCTTTAGGTCACATAGAATCTATTAGTTTATAGACTAGGTTTACAAAATCCATGCGTATAAAATAAATTAAGTAAAAAGCAAATCATATACCGAACGTTAGTTTCAGATCAAAATGACTAGAAATGATTAGAAAAGGGTTGATATGCCATAAAACAACCCCAACAAACAATGTTACTCTAAACTTATGATATTGACCTCATCGTCTACTTATATTTTCTCTCCTATAAATGTTTACATATTTTATGTTATGATATAATTGAGATTCCATGTTTTTCTCTCATCACAAAGTCTCACCCTTCTTTCTGACAACCTCTACCAAATAAATAAATCCATGTAAATAATATATAAATTTGACATCTTTTGGAAAGGGGGGAAAAAACTTCATGTTTTGAGCTATAATTAATGCATTCTGAAAAGTGCATCTCTTCTGTACACCACACATAATTGTTCATGGGGTTAAAATCAAGTGAATTGGAAACCAGATGTCCAGATTGAAGTTGCGGAAGTGATCAGACAGCAACTTCTGGGTTTTCCTGGAGGTGTGACATGGAGCAGAATCCTGTAACTTCATGCAGGACCTTCTTGTAACCACCTGGCCACCCAGCACTTGTAAACAATGCGTAGCAACTCAATATAGCCTTTTGTTTCGTATGTGCTTTTTTGAATAGGGTGACATGATGTGAACTTCATTGGAAACACACAATGATGTACACGACTATATAGGTTTGCCACCTGCTATCCTCACAGAAGTTTTTCTCACCTGAGAACTAGGGTGTCCACAGCTCAACTTTGATCTTGTTGAGTTTTGTGGCTTTTCGTAAAGTAATTCTCCTGGGTCTTGGCAGTGAGTAGTTGGCCCCTTACAACTACTACTAAAAAAAGAAAAAGAATCTAACAGAAATCATACATGATAACATGTTGCACCAAGTTAACTGATAGGTTAGACAACAGGCTGTGAAACTATAAATGACTAATCTATATTTATTCTAATGCCATTATTTATATCAGCTGCCCCCACCCCTACTCTACATGGATGTTACCTCCTTCACTCTGCAATATTTAGTAAAAAAATTGGCACTCTGACAAAAGCACTTCCCCATCTAACATTCTTTGAATTAAAAAATGCTATTAAATGAAAAATCTTGGACGAATGATGCAAAAAGAAATTCTACTAGTCAGCCATCCAATAATATCTCTTCCTTTCTCACTCAAAACTGTATCTGAATAAAATCATATATATATATATATATATATATATATATATATATATATTAGAGGTGTCTATTTCTACAACAGCCTTTCAGTCACCAGTCACACTTAACTTTATAGGACAATATTTTTATGGCTAAATGCACAAATGGGTAGCCTTCAGAGGAATGTTTTTTTCAACTAAATACTTGGTGTTAAGATATCAGAAAAGGTTCCGTTGATAGTGACGATAATATCACTGCATAGTTCATCTTTCTGCATAGATCAGTTGAAAATACTTGAATGTAATCAAAAATATATACAACAAAAAACTAGATGTAAAGTACAGATTACATTACTGGGCCCAGAAATGCGTTTATTTTGTGGAGGGCTTTAAAGTGATTAAAATTTGCTGAAACATTGACAATCCATAAAATTTTGTGCCATTTACCAATGTCGTCCATTCTATTAAAAATCAAAAATTTCAAGCTATTTACAGTGCATCTTTATATTTCTTTATAAAATGTAAAAATAATGATGAGATATGTGCATGTCTTTGCATCAAAATCATGCAACAGATGACAATGAGAAGTGATGGGAGGGGAGGAATATATTTAACACACAAGTCTCAAATTCTTAAAGCTGGGAGTTCAATCTCTGTACAGGGCAGTGCATGTTCTCTTTAATCACATCTAAAAATATCACCAAGCAATATCCGTAAAGAAACTGGCCATGTAAGCAGTTCATTGTTTGAATTCAAATTAATTCTACCATAATAAACAATTTTTCAAAAAATTGTTTTCGATGCTTAATTTGCAAAAAATGTAATATTTCTTAATTTTTGACAGAACAGATACTTTCATCTGTATCTCTACTATTATAGAAAAGGACCATTGTCTGTGTGTCTGTGAGTTTGTCCCCTGTAGACTCCAAAACGGCTGAGTCGGTTTTTTTTTTTTTAAATTTCACATAAATGTACCTTATGTGTCTGGGGGTGTTTTTAGATAGGTTTTGCATTGAAATGCCTCTGATAATTATCGAAAATCGATAATAAAAAAACATAGGTGGAACAGTCTGATTTTGACCAAAGTTACCATTTTTACACAGTCTAACATCACAAATTTATTTGAGAACCTTTATCATCGTACTGACATGTCCAGTATATAAAATCAACAGTAGGTTCTTTGGTATGGCAGGGGCATGTTTAAAATGAATGTTTTTGTTCAGAGCACAACTGAAGTATGATACTTGACTTTTGCATTTTAAGCTTTAATTCAAGCCATTATATATAAAAAATATATTTTATAAAATCAACACTAGGTTCTCTACAGTGCAATGTAAACTACAATGTATTGTGGATTAAGTAACTGCGGGGAGGTATGTGAAGCATCGTTCTAGTGCACTGTGACGTGTTCCCTAACTAAAGCAGACAATCGATTTGATTGAAATATGGGCGATTTCACCGATTTCGATGACAAAAATGTGTGAAACATTTGTTGAGCATTAGCCAATCCCGGGCAACGTCGGGTCTCTTTGCTTATATATATATATATATATATATATATATATATATATATATATATATATATGACTATTGCCTCTGCTTCACTTTTTTCATCCTTATACAAAAAGGATAAAAAATATTTCTAATCACAACAACAATAATAAAAGACAAAATACTAGCCAACTTTTCCATTTATTTTCTATACATCCTCTCACATTTTATCAGTACTTGAAACTTAATCAACATTTTTATTTGATTACACTTGCCTTATATTTTCCTGAACATTTAAAATATTATCGCTACCATGTATATAATATTGCTGTCATCATTTATTGAAATTCTGTACTGTTGTTCTTGATAAATATTGTAAACATTCGATATGATAGCTATGACACTTTTCAACAAACACTGTTTAACATGGGATTTGAAATGTGAAATCATTAAACATCTTTTCTGTCCAGAGAATACAGTGATAAGAATTTCATTTTAAAAGTCAGATAAGAAAATGTCAAAAGTATTGTTTTCTTTTTTTTTGTTGTTGTTAACATTAGTTTAAGCATGAAAGATGAATGGAATGTTTGATTCATTTAACAGGCAAGAATTTTAGTTAAGATCCCTGAAAGGAATTTATATGCTTTGAAAAAGAAGCCATCCAAACTATAAACAATTTGGTAAAAACAAGAAATATCATCATACCTAAGACTTTGCATGAAAAACAAATGTACAGATGAAATACTACAATGAGCCTTAATTGGATACTACTACTAGCAATTTTCCAGAAATAAGATGCTGCTATTTATATTATTTTAGGTTTTGAAATGTTGTCCTTATCTTGGTTGGGGTCATGTTCATAACATTTTGGCAGCTCTATTCTCCGAACTTCTCAGCTGAGGTGGCTTTGTTAAATTCTACAACTTTCGGACTGTTATCCTCATCATTGGTGCTTTTTCTCATAGTCAGAAACTTTCTGTAAATTTTGAACAGAACCAAAGGATTCTGCTCCAAATTTAGGAGTAAAATGTTTTTCCCAGAGGATTAAATAAATTGTTTATTTGAATATTCTTTTAAAATCTCTTTTCTTTTATCACGGAAAACTCAAAATTTGATAAACAGTAACAATATGTAGTATTTAACCGACATGATGATTTGAACTCCTGTTCTCATTTTGGATGTTATTCTCACATTCTGACCAATGTAACTTCTGATCTTCAAATATATTTTCCAACTTTAACAAGATATACCTAAAGAAGGTCGTAGTATAAATTGACTGAAACGTTGTGTGAATAATATTCAGAACTAGCAGGACCTGTTAATCAGTGGTTGTCAGCTTATTTTTCTGCCTCTCTCACTCCCACTGTTTGTATCTCTCTATCTGTAACTTTCCCTCCCTCCAAGTAACTATAAACAAGAGTTGTATCGCGTAGCTGGTCATGATGTGTTTTGTCAAGGATTTATTTTTTGTGAGTGTAATATTTTCACAAATAATTTAAGTTCAGAGTTTCTAAACGGAAAAAGTATGTGAATAATAAATCAAACATAAGATTATTGTGCATGTACCAAAAATGGTGGTGTGTGTTGGTAATAGTTCATTTATTTGGTGGAATAACCAAATGTTAGAATTGTAGAATGAATATCTCTCATCCAATCAGCGGCGCCAGATATTTTAAAGGGAGAAATCATTACTTGTGTTGGATGGAAGAGGTAAGAGTATGTGCTTGTGTTAGAAATCTGTAGTAATTTAATAACGGTTGACACACAGGAAAGGAAGAAAAAGTATAAATGCACTTGGTGTAGAATGGTGTTGTAAGAATAGCCGGTAAAATGAAGGTGAAAATTTAGCTACTTCCTCTTTAGGTTAGGACGATGATGATCATGGCGCTCCTCGGAATAATAGTAATATTCAAATATTACGAAGTAATGTGTATGTAATTGCATTCTATAGCTAGATAACGTAATGGCTTATGATGTAAACATAGTAATTTTCTATGTGCCATGTGTTGTTGTCAACCTATGACAGTTTCATCCAGATGGGAAAAATTGCGTCTACTTAAGAATAATCCAAATCATCAATTGTAATCTTCAACCATAATCAAATATCTAAAAAGAAAAAGATTCAACCTGAAATTCCTCAAAGGATACTATCGACTATGATGGAAGGCACCTGAAGTAGCTCAAGAGTAGAATGGATAAAACAAAACATAAAAAGGTCAATCCGAAAACAGTTTCACGGTAAAATCCATCAAATTGTAAAACGATGGAAAGAATTCACATTAAAATTTAACTTTTTAAAGTAAATTATAATTTAAACAATTTTATTCAATTAATTCAAATACCAAAAAATAATTCAATTAAACTTGATAAAAATCTGATTGAAAAAGGGACCAGTATGCAACAGCTGATTACAAAACTATATTATTTAATATGGTTTCTTATTGAAATAAAGAAGCCAAAACCTAAAAAGCATTCATGGGATTTAAATTTCAACATTTCATAAGATTGACTTAATCATATTTTTTTAAATGGCAAATTCTTTCATTAAATTATTTAAAAAAAAACATGTAAATATTTTAAACAAAATTTAATGTTAACAAATTCTCAGAAGTTTTCAGGGTTAAATTGAAACATTACTTCACCTGTGTCTTTCAGTTCATTGAGACCCATGGATATACTAAGAGTACCCCCCCCACTCCCTGTCAGTTCATTCTTCACTCTCTTTCACATATGCAATCTGTGCATACTGACGTGTGTGTGTGTGGGGGGGGGGGGAGATTCATGATAATCCCAAATGTGGAAAAAGATTCAAAGATAGGAAAAACCTATGAGTGACAAAACTATGTAAAATTTTGTCAAGGAAATCTAAAGAAGGGCAAAAGTGATTTTGACAGAGAAAGCCAGGATAAATAAAAATCCATTTTCTAAAAAAAAAAAAAAATCAAAAAGGACAGTGTTTATTAGATAGAGCCGAAGGATGAAGAAAAGAGAAAAGTAGTTGACTGAAAATAGCAACAATTCACTAGTTAACAAACAACAACAAAAAGAAACACCCCAATAGAGATGAGGAGAAAGAAGGAAGGGCTGTTTGTTTCTATAATCTGAAAAAGTCACAAAGTGAAAACTGATACCTTATTTCTAAGAAGGATTTTAAGGCTATCAACCATGTAAGGGCATTTCAAATAAGGTTACCAACAAGTTTTTAATAATTTGTGGATAGAAATCTTTATTTTATAGTATGATTATTTGGCTTTTGAACATCAACTATTTTAATCTTTAATCTTGATCAGTTATTAATAAGAAAAACCGTATATATTCCCAACTTGTGGGTTGAGCTCTCAAGTAAGACAGCATAAAGCATTTTTTTGTGAATCAAGCTCACTGGTAGCTGGTAATGTAATCACATAAAATCATTATAATTTCCCTTATTTTTGTGACTAGAGAGTAAGATCTCTTATGAATATCAGCCTGAAACACTTATAACTGGCCACACTGAATAACCATGATACAGGGAAACAACTGCATGTGAATGACATGTATAACTTCAAAACAGTTAAAATAAATTTAGGGGATATCTTCCTAGATCTTATATATAAGTGACCTTGTCTGTCTGAGGAATGGTCTCTACCACACTCTTGTCAATTTTTGGTCTACAGATTTAAAATTGGATATATAGGGGATTTGGACCTGTGCAACAAATTCGATTTGGTTTTTAACCAGTAAAAATAGCTGCTAAGGGATCAACACTGAACAAAAAATGGAGCTTGAAAGGCATAAGTTGATTGAACATGTTATTTTTACACATGTGCAAATATACATTTATATCTTTAACATTATTTTTAAGTTTTTGGCTGTGCATGGATTCAGGTTAAATGGTAACGAGTAAGGTTTGAGAGCTATGTTTCAGTTTCAATTCTAGCTGATAGCACCCAAGTTTCTGAAATCATTACTATATTGGTCACAATATAATAATCGATAGAAAATTGACTATAATAAATACAAAATCTGCATGACTTAAAATATCTAATCAAATTAAATATCTAATTAAATTAAAATATCTAATTAAATTAAAATATCTCATTAAATTAAAATATCTCATTAAATTAAAATATCTAAGTAAATTAAAATATCTCATTAAATTAAAATATCTCATTAAATTAAAATATTTAATTAAATTAAAATATTTAACTAAATTAAAATATCTAATTAAATTATCTCATTAAATTAAAATATTTAAGCGTATTTTACAATTAGAAAGATGCAGAAAAAATATGCTTGTACAAATACTTTTTAATTTTTTCATTAGATCAACCTTTCAAAGTAAGAGCTCAATGATTGCTAACATATAAGCAAAAGAGAGTGCAGACAATATTAGGTTAAATTTAAGTGAGCAGCATTTTATTTTACTGGTACATTTTTACGGACTGTTTCACTAATAAGCTACTAACTGAAATTAACATGTCAATTCAGGAATTTGGACTATGGGCTCCTGAGGAACTAACGTTTTACTTTAGAAACATACATTGTAAAGCAAAAATATATGATGATAATTATGGAAATAATACAATGTAATGGAAAATGAGAAACTGAAAATTAATTGTTTTGTCTTTATTTCAAAATTTTCTCAAGATGAATGATTTCAAGAAAAACAAAAATTAATATTTGAAAACATGTAGTGCATCTCAGACATGAAAGGAATGATTCTGTCCATGCCATAGACACACTACATACTTTGAATTTTAACGTCCGTTTCATTAAAGGAAAAAGAAAACATTCTTTTCACATCATAGACGCACCAAATATTTTCAAACACTGATTTATTTTCCTCCAAATCAGTCATCTTGAGAGCCTTGAAGATGAAATTTTGGTGAATTTTTGTTTACCCCCCCCCACATACATATATTCCTTTTAAGCAACGTTGAGCCTGGTCTGTACTAAAATGGGTGACCATCTGGGAATACCAGGTGCTGTATGTTCTCTCTGCTCATTTCAACATTGTGTTCGAGTTGTACTGAACTTCTCCTTGCCACTGAACTCGAGCAGTGGACAATTCAGGAGGTGTGGTTGGGATTGCGCAACCCTTTCCTCACAATTACATTTTCAGCTATCATTACAGGGGGCACCATTGTCTTTAAGACTAGACGGACGTGATAATGATATCTACGCACACGCATATATTCGTTTGTATGTGCGTAGATCAATGTAAATGCTATTTTATATTAATCATGCTGACCACTCAAAACTTTAAGATGGTTGGATGCATCTAAAATAAGATGGGGGTCATTCAATCTGATTATTCAATGATGTCGATGATATTTCCAACTGATGCGTTACAGGTTGACTGAGAGACAGAATCGCTTCTAGAAATGCTTAGACACATTTAAGAAAAGAGATCAAAGTGCAATTATTGAAATTGTAATCAGCAAAAAGTAAAATGTTATCACATTCTAAAGCATTGTTTTTCTTCGTTTAATCAAGTGGCAGCATTGACAAATCTTTTGATACGAAAGACAAAGTATCGAAGGAAATTAATCTGATGGCTCCTCATACCAATCAATAACAAAAGGAAACAACAGAATAACACAAAATTTGATTCATCTCTCTCGCAACATATGAACTAATTTATCAACCCTTTCTTCACAATCTCAAATGATTCGCATTCTTCAGATCAAAGTTTCAAGATTCCAGGAATATGACCTCGTCTCTTCCCCATCCAAAGAAGCCATTTGAAACGTTTAAATTGTGTGGAAATATATAAACAAAACAATTAAATATTACAAAAAAAAATATATATATATTGAAATCCAAGAATGAAAAAGAAAACTGATCCTAGTGGTTTGCTAGCAAGGATTTATTTTTTTTATATGACAGGAGCAAAGTGGAAAGTATGTATTGCCCTTTCATTCCAAATCAAAAAAGAACTTAATTTAAAAAAAAAAAAAAAAAAAAAGAAACGCCTAATTCAAAGACTTCAAAATCAAGTTGGAATTCTGCAAGATGTTAGCAAATATTTAAATCAGTTCTGATTGCCAACATACAAAGGGTGCTCAGGAGAAAGTTGACACTTTTTTTTTTTGGGGGGGGGGGAAGAAGAGAAAACAAAATGTCTCAAAATAAAGGAACTTTTACCAAATATATCCCATGTGAAGAAGCAACCTTTCCATCATATCATCAATCTGGAGCAGGTGTCCTTCAAGACATATCAGAATATCAGTTTGATCATGACAGCTTGTTCTCATGTTACGGGCAATATGATTGCCATTATTCTCAAATCTGCACCAAAAATAATAATCCATAAGGTTGCAATCAACTAGTCAGAAGGGTGGGAGTGGGGCAGATGTTGTTAATGGTGAAGTTATGGAGATTCTTGGTCATTTCTGAAAAGTCCTGCTGTCACATGGTCTTCTTGCAGCCACTCTTCCTCATATACTTTACAACAATAGCCATCTGAATTTAGTCAAAACTGTAGAGTAGAATGACGGTCTTTGTTTCCAGCAAAGACTATCAGTTTGCAGGGAATTGGGACTTTGTGAATTGAAAGCTAGTCATCTATGACAACTGATTGTAAGAAGAACAAGAGTATCTGCTGATCAACTGGATGCTTGATTGTTGACCTTACTAAGATGCTTCTCTTAGGTCTTGGCTGAAGATCCTCACTCAGCATTTATTTTCATAATCATCACTCCGACACTCATCTTTCTACAAAAGTCTGCATTGCCTCCCCCACTCACAAATTTTTGGACCCATTTTATTGTTCAAACAAAATTTTATTGTTCAAACAAAATGCCTACTATGATCTTTCTTGTGAGCTGCTTCTTCCAGGTTTCTGTTGCAACCTTCCAGATCACACTTCACTTCAATATTTTGGTGCTTTCCAGTCATCCATACTTTTCAATCCTTCATTCCACCAATAGTAGACAAAAACAGCCATCCATTACACTTTACTGCTAGTAAATACTTGAAATAGTTCTGAAATTAAAAACTTATCAAATTTGCCTTCAGCACCTAGTAGTATCATGGCCCCTTGAAATTCAAAAATGATTTGGGGGAAAAAAAAAAAAGCCAATAAAAGCTAATTTCTGAAGTAAATTAAAGTAAAAAAAAGAAAAAAAAAGAAAAAAAGTAAAATATTACAGTTTACTAGCAGGCTGCCCAGCATTGCCCAGTTGTAAAATAGGTTTACGTATGATATTTTAATTCATGCAGATTTTGTACTTATTATTACAGAGCAAATTCTGTATGGATTGTACCCAGTGATGATTTCAAAAGTTGGGGGGGGGGGGAATTACTTTGGTGCCATTAGCTGGAATTGCAACCAAAACATTCAGCATTCCAACCTTAGTCATTATTTAGTGTTTCAGCCTGCATTATTATCATCCGAGTTATTGCTAGATGGATAAAAAAAGAGTAAAAATTAAACGACTTCAAGCTAAAAATGCATGCTCAAAAGTTAATTGATTTACTCCTACTAAGGTCAACTGTTTTTTTTTTTGATTCCTTTAGCATCTATTTTTACAAGCTAAAAACCAAATCGAAAGTGTTCCTGAGATCCAAATACCTATATATCAAGTTTCAAGTTTGCAGACCAAATAATCAGAAGAGTTTGGTAGAGACATTTTGCACACATACACAATGTTATATATCTGTGTGTGCGCAACAACATTTTTATCTTAAATTTTACACAATTATGCACAGGTAGAAACTATGCATAAAAAGACTTAAGCGTAATTGTTAAATGAAATCAATCATATGATAAAAAATAAATAATTAATTAATAAACGCTCGTTTTTCAAAGGAATATGCAAATTAGTTAACCTTCATGAAGTTGCTCGCATATCCATGACCGAGTATATGAAGTTTGTTTTAATAATTTTTTGAATAGAAAAAGTAGACTTTTAATATCAGTGTCAGAGTGAGAAGAAAAAAACCAAAAAACTCAACTTTATAAGTAGATTGATTTGTGCTGCAAAACTAAAAGAAAACTTATTTTTCGATCATGCCATTGCATCAAGTAAGTTTATTATAAAATGGAAACAATTTTTTTCTTTTTTAGCTTATTTTTATTAACAAGCTGCTTTTTTTTTTTGAAGAAAAGCCATAAATAAAAAATAAAAGTTGTTGGAAATGATCTTCTATGCAAGCAAACAAAAAGAACATTACATGTTTATATTTAGAAAACCTTTTAATATGGAGGGTCGCAAAATAAAGCAACTTAAAACACATCAGGAAGACAACCAACACCTGTGTCATGGAACTCAACAACAGCAAACAGAGAGAAACAATCTCGGTCAAATATTTATGCTTATTGGCTGAAATACTTAATACTGATTGAGTATTTTGACAGAATTAACCAATCTTGATTGGTTGCCATTTCTGGACTTCAAACAATTGGAAATAGTCACCTCTGGAAGCTGAGCACCTGTTGGCATCAGCAACATAAAAAACAACCCAAGAACAGTTAGAAGCAACTTGCCAACTGAACCCTTGTTAGTCATAACACTACTACAAAAACTTCTTGTGGACCAAGAAATTTATTAACTGCACCAAATCGTTGCCATCCCTAGATTTCTGGATTAGAGACGGGTGGTCAATTAAAATGGGTAAAATCAACTATTTAAAAAATAAGTTGAATGAAGACGTGAAGAAGAAAATAAAATTATTTAGATTTAATCTGATGTAAGAAACGGGATGCAACAGTCGCACCAATCATAATCACTGTAACAATTCCTAAAGTTTGATGACTAGAGCAGCTGGCAATCTGCAGGGAATCAGAAGCATACAAATAAAAGCAGCTGAAGTACTGAAGAGACTTGCTGGCACTTGAATTCCAGTGGAAACAGTCGCTTTTGTTGTTGTTGGGATAATAATAATAATAATAATAATAATAAGATATAAGAGAGGAAGAAAGGCAGGGAAACAGAAGCAGAGAGATATAGATAAACAAGTGGCGAGAGAGAGACCTTATTTACTTGCCTCCTAACGATAGCAAAGTTAGACACAATGTTACTCTTTAATGTGGGGAAAATTTAATTCTTACAAAATGATCTCTCTAGATTAGAAACAAAAATAAAAATTACCTCAGTTTGGATGGATTTCATATTTGACTGAGAATAAAACAAATATGACAGAGTATTGCAAAAAAAAAAAGGGAGAGGCAAATATTTACACGATTATATATTTTTGTTGATGCAGTTCATAAAAGCACTTAAACTTATAGACAGCCAAAAAATGGAAGAAAAACCAAGTTTTTTTTTTAAACAAATTAAAATCTATTATTCTTGAGCAACTTTTTTTTCGAGAAAGATAAAAGCCTAAATTTTATCATGTTGGAGACAACTCCTGCATCTAATATCACGCTTGGTCGTTTGGACCTTGTCTAACCATCGAGACCAAGTGTGTAGTAGATGCAAGTCCCTCAGACTTTAAACTAAGTTAAGCACAAATCACAGCAAAAAGGAAAAGGAGGAGATAACAACTGTTTGTAAATACAAACAAGTGTGTGTAGACCATTATGGTCTTCTATAGGTGAGGTAATAGCACGTAACAACAAATTGCTGAAAGAAATTATTGTATTTTTAGCAAAATGTGCAGTTATTTATCAATTTTTTCTTTTTGGTATTGATTCTTCAAAGCATTTCCTATTTAATGGTATATTAGCAATATTGGGCGCACTAAAAGAAAATTAATTTATTTTCCAAAAATTTAAAAGTAGTGTTTTCATAAAAATAATGAAAATATATTCTTTTGTTTTTTGCTAATCTGAAAGATAATGATGATTAACATATTCAAATCACAAAAGATGAAAAATTAAACACATTAAAAAATCGGATTTTCAACCTTAAAATCTGATATGTGTGCAATTGTTTTATCTACAATCCTCACACTCTCCACAATACAATATATTATGTTTAGTTTCGGCTAATTATTTTAGGCATATTTGTAACCACAAATAAAGAAAGGGGAGGGGGTTGTAGGAAAAAATATATGTATGAAAACAATAATACACGATTATAAAGCTCATTCTTCACTTAATAATCGGTGAACATTTTGTATTGACTGGATAATTACTTGATTTTTGGTAGATTTTTAAAGAGAGACTGTCAAAAAATACCTACTCCCTCCTTCTGTTTTGGATGCACCTAGAAACTTACAAAACGAATTTATCCCTCTGCTAAAATTTTTTTTTTCCTTTTGCATAATAATTAAATTTGGTGTCAAATCTATAGAATTTCCAATACCATAAATTAAAAAAATATTCATATTAAAAACAGATTTAGGGTAAAATTAACTTTTAATGGCCCCCAAAATTGTACTGAAAATTAAAGTTTCTAATCTAAATTTATTATAAAAAAAATGTCAAACATTGTCTGATGATCAAGAATGTTATGGCTATGCTTTACCTGCTGTGACATAAGTGAGGAGGATTTGCAATGCAAGACATGGGCAGTGACGGAAAATAAATTTAGGGAGGGGGGAAAAAATCACTCTTCATTAATAAAGTGAAAGTAAAAAAGAAAAAGAAACTGTATGCCGTGGGCATAACAGGACCGTTAAAAGTCAATTTCACCAACAGAGTAGATAAATGTAAGCCAAATTAAATTGCACTTACCTGTAAAAACGGCACTATTCCGGGTGACAGATACGGTTTCACCATTCTTTATAATTTCTTCTTCCTGTGAAATATCATAAGAAACAGTTTCACTTAGAATTTTCCGTGGAGTGACAGCAGGCATGTTTTTTATTGTCTTATTTTGAATTTTTTTTTTTTTTTTTCAAAAGAGGATTGGAGTTTACACACACAAAAACAAAACAAAAAAATAAACCGATAAACAACGACTCACTTCACTATTAATCAATAAATGCCAATTAATTTTTGTTTTGTTGTTAAAATTAAAACTATTCTCTTTCCTCTCCAGCTTACTGACAGGTGAGCAGTTTTTTTTTTTGTTTTTTTTTTTTTGTATGGGCGGGTGGAGGTTATAGGGTCCTTATGCCGTTTTACGAATTCTGATTAAGGGAAATTATTGCCAAAACAAACGGAAATGAATTAATATTGATGACTCTTAGAATATACAAACTCAGCAATCAGTTTAGTTGTGTTGTGGGTATATTTTTTTATCCCTGTTTTTTTTTTTTTTTTGCTTGTCTTTATGTGTGTGTGGGTGGGTGGGGGGTGAAATTTGGTTAGATTAGTACATATAATGGATAGAGCAGTCTTTATGTGTGTCGTACGTTAGATTTATTGTAAAATGTCTAGGAGAAAAGGAAGCGTATATGTATGTGGGGTGGGGGATGCTGGATGTTGGGAAGGGGGTGTTAAAAAATTTGGGAGTTGTGGTAGTGCTAACCAAAAATGACTAACAAGAATGCAACAAAGAATGACTGGCATTCCAATAGAATTAAAGTTACATGCTCAATGGTTTTGTTTACTAGTCTTTGAAAGAAAAAAAACTTGGAAATTCTTTTTAAACATTTCGATTTTTCAGTAAAATTTTACTTTAATCATATTTACTATTGGATAACGTAAGAATTTCGTTTCGTTACTGATAAAAATTTGAAATGAAATTTTAATCCGTAAACAAATTGAAAATATTCAATTCAGCTTAAAAAGTAAATGTTTTTTCCCAGTTAAAAAGAAAAATAATTGTTTTCCATTGAAAAAAAATTGGCCAAATGAATATTTCGCCGGTTAAGTGAAAAAGTTTTTGGAAAGAAAAACCATGTTAGAATCTACAGTAAGGTTTAGGTTTTAATTAAAATCATCACCATATTCATGCTATTGTAACTTTTTAAAGGCAGTTAACGAGGAGGAGGAGGAGTCATGCTAAAAAGTTAGTAAAAAAAGAAGAAACATTTGAAAATGAATGTTAAATATTTGGCTAACAAATAAAATAATATTGTGAAACATTTGTTGCAATTAAAATTAAAAAAATCATTGAATTTAACAATTATTAATGAAATGTTCTTTTTCAAAAGAAATATGCAAATTATGCATATTTGCGATTGATATTGCATGAGCTAGCTTATAAAAGGTTCGTATTATTTGGATTCATTAGACTACTGTTCTCATCTTGAGTGTGATTTTCACAACGTTTCGGTCGATGTAACCTCCGACCTTCTTCAGGTGTATCTTGTCGAACTCGGGCATATTTCTGTCGAACTTAAAAATTTGAATGGAATTTCGAGCAGAACCCTTTATTTACTTCACGGGGTAGCGTGCTCTTGTTCCGTCAGCCATGACTGGATAGAGGTACTAAGTAATTCTGGAAGGAAAAGGGGCACTATCTACCATTATGGGACGAAGTAAAAATTATAGACAGAGAGGAACGGTGGAGAGTAAGACGACTGAAAGAAGCAAGCAGTACATACGCTGGGAAATAACCGACTAATAAGTAGACCTAGTATAGAATTTAATACGATATGGGAACCAGTAATTATAAACAAAGTAAAAATAGAGAGATACGTTAATATATAGTTATAATTAGTAATAAATAAGGTTCAATCCTCAGTGTGGGCGACCGAAAAATACATTTGCGAATTATTTAGAACCTCTATCCAGTCATACCTGTTGGAACAAGAGCACGCTACCCTCGTGATGTAAATAAAGGATTCTGCTTGAAATTCCATCCAAATTCCCGAGTTCGACAAAAACATTGCCGGCAAGATACACCTGAAGAAGATCGGAGGTTACATCGACGAAAACATTGTGAAAATCACACTCAAGATGAGAATAGTAGTCCAAATAATACGAATAACAAATCCTCATCTCAAAAATTCAGAAACGTCTTATAAATGATTTTTTGGAGTTTGTCTAGTTTCTCGCAGTAATGTCAAACTTTTGCATTCAATAGCGGAAAAAGCGTACGTACACACACACACACACACACACACACACACACACACACACACATTCCACATACAAATATTTATTATGAAAAAATAATATAGTAAAAAATAAAAGTATAGCTTCATGACAGACACAAACATGAATTAAGATGTAAAAATGAAAAGTGATTAGTGTTGAGAGAGAGAGAGCGAGAGAGAGAGCGAGAGAGAGATAGCGAAAGAGAAAGACAGAAAGCAATCGACAGAGAGAGAGACAGAGATATCGAACAAGAGAGAGAGAGAGAGAGAGAGAGATATCGAACAAGAAAGAGAAAGACAGACAGAGATATCGAATACGAGAGAGAGACAGAAAGAGATTTTTTTTTTTTTTACACGGTGGTCCACCACTTATCAAGGCCCGGAAGCCACTCAAGGTTATTGCAAGTACAGTACGTTAGTGAGGAGATTTGATGAAGTGTTTACTTAAGGGGGCGGTTCAACGTTGGACTTGAAGACATCCAAGTTGTAGTCAGGTGGGAAGCAGGCAGATGGAACAGAGTTCCACAGGCGTGCAGTTCTAAGAAAGAAGCTTTGTTCATGGAATCCACGTTTGGATTTAGGCACAGATAAAGAGTGGGGGAAATTTTTCACAGTGGATTCAGCTAGACGGGTGTTTTTCGTGAAAGATTGGCGAGGGGAGGACCAGAGATTGGATTTCAGACGAGCACCTGCCATGGAAATAACGATAAAACAAGGATAAGCTCGCAACGTCTCTTCTGTGGGAGAGAGGTTGCAGGGTAGAGAAAAGGGCATCCCCCACTAAGCCACGAAGTCTATTTTGTACTCTGTCAAGACAGGATAGGCTGTTTTTAGCAGCTCCTGCCCAGATATGGCAGCAGTATTCCATCCTTGGACGTACTTAGGTTTTATATAGATAGAGAATTGCATCAGTATGGAGCGGTAGAAGGATTCCACCATCTTTCCAGCGACCTTGGCAACAGACTTGATGTACGTGTTCCATTTCAGATCAGGAGTAAAGGACAAACCTAGAAGCTTGTCAAAACACGGGGCTTCTAGACGAAAGCCATCCATTTCAATTGATGCCAGATGGGGATCAGATATTTGATGATGTAAAGATAGGAGTTTGGTTTTAGATGCATTAAAAGGTAACCAGCCACGTCTTCCCCCACTGAACCACACGCTCGAGATCAGAGGAGAGAGAATCAGAGAGAACTTTGTCATTTACAGCCTTTGATGTGTTGCTGTAGATGGTCGTGTTATCAGCATAGATGTCAACGAATGATTTAAGCATGTGTTTAGGGAGGTCATTGATGTAGATCAGGAAGAGAGTTGGGCCCAGGATTGACCTTTGAGGGACTCCAGCATTAATACTGCAGGCCTCTGATTTTTGTCCATCGACCACTACTCTTATGAACCTATCGGAGAGAAATGATTTAATAGTTGAGAAAACTTTTCCAGTTATACCGTAGCTGGAAATCTTGTGAAGTAGGCCCTTATGCCAAACCTTATTGAAGGCCTTTGATATGTCAAGAGCAATTGCCCTAGAAAGGAAGCCTTTGTCAAGAGATTTACTAATCCTGTGAGATATAACCGTTAGCACATCTGCGGTCGATATCGAACAAGAGAGAGAGAGAGAGAGAGAGAGATATCGAACAAGAGAGAGAGATATCGAACAAGAGAGAGAGAGAGATATCGAACAAGAGAGAGAGAGAGAGAGATATCGAACAAGAGAGAGAGAGAGAGATATATCGAACGAGAGAGAGAGAGATATCGAACGAGAGAGAGATATCGAACAAGAGAGAGAGAGAGAGAGATATCGAACAAGAGAAAGAGAGAGATATCGAACAAGAGAGAGAGAGAGATATCGAACAAGAGAGAGAGATATCGAACAAGAGAGAGAGAGAGATATCGAACAAGAGAGAGGGAGAGAGAGATATCGAACAAGAGAGAGGGAGAGAGAGATATCGAACAAGAGAGAGGGAGAGAGAGATATCGAACAAGAGAGGGAGAGAGAGATATCGAACAAGAGAGGGAGAGAGAGATATCGAACAAGAGAGGGAGAGAGAGATATCGAACAAGAGAGGGAGAGAGAGATATCGAACAAGAGAGGGAGAGAGAGATATCGAACAAGAGAGGGAGAGAGAGATATCGAACAAGAGAGGGAGAGAGAGATATCGAACAAGAGAGGGAGAGAGAGATATCGAACAAGAGAGAGAGAGATATCGAACAAGAGAGAGAGAGATATCGAACAAGAGAGAGAGGGATATTGATAGAGCTCTTTCTATCAATACTTAAAGAGATATTGAGCGAAGAAGACAGATCGAGAGAAGGAGACAGAGAGATCAAGGATGGTGAGAGACTGAATGAGAGAGAGTGAGAGAAAGATTGAATGAGACAGAAGGAGAGAGAGGGATAAAATGGGAGAGCGAGAGAGAGAGCGAGAGAAAACTGGAGAGAGGGAGGGAGAATGAGATGGAGGGAGAAAAATAAAGAAGGAAAGTGTAAGAAAAGTAAACGAGGGTTAAAGAATATGAAATATGCAGGAGGATGGCTAAGTGACTTCTTTTGGCAACAGTGGCTGTTGCATCTCAGGTTACCAAACATCTCACCCTAAACTTGGTAATGAAAGTTCTTTTCCTGCCAAAACTACCCGCGCCCACCTATCTAACAATTCCGATGTTTATAAAACATGGGAGGAGGGAACTAAATAGAGAGAGTGTGGATGGTAATAACAATAGAGAGGGGGAGATATTAACTTAGTCATGAAAACTGTAAGTAAAATATGAAAAAAGCTTTAGTTATTGTTTTGGACTTTTGGTGAGTGAAATTTTTTTAATAAATAAATTATCAAATAAATTAAAAAAAAAGAAACGAAGAAAAAAAAATGTATATAATCAGTTTTTATACGAGACAAACACAAAATTCAAACATTTTATTATAGATATTTTAATAAAGACTTGACCATCAACAAGATAGAATTAAAATATCAACACTTCAAAAATCCACATTTAAGACCGAAAGTCAATTTCAGTCAAATTTTATGTGAGAATAAAAAATGTTTCTGTTGTTAAAAAAAACAAAACAAAAAAAACAAAACTTATTTATTAATTTCAATCTTTTTATTTTATAAGGAAAAATTGTGATTTTAAAAAACTCTAATTTTATGGGAATTCTGTCTGTGTAAAACAAAACGTTAAAAGTAAAAAAACAAAAAAAAACATCAATGACACAATTACAATAAAAATGACACGATTACAATAAAAAATGACACGATTACAACAAAAAGCTTAACAAAATTCAAGTAGTAATTCAGGTAGGACCAGCTAGTTTATAATGAAATAAAATTTTACCTGAAAAAAAAAAAATAAAATAAATGAATAAATAAAATAAATAATAAAAAAGAAAGCAACCCCTGTAATGAACGTGCGTCAGAAGCATAGATGAGTCATTAAATTCCTACATGCAGATAACACTGAACCAATCAACATTCACCGGCGTTTGATGTAGTTGATGTCAGTACAGTTAAGAGATGGGTTTGTCAATTTCAGAGCGGTGACAGAGATGTGAATAGCAAAGTGCGCTTCAGACTTTTATGACAGGCGCATTAATAAAGGCTAAAGTGAGAATAATAGTAACTATGTAGAAAAATGAATTCTGGAGCACGAGAGGTAGCTTATTTTAAATGGTACAAGGTGCCTTCAATAAGTTTCCGGACATTTTTTTGAACAGACATTTAAAATTGTCGTAGACTCTTGAAAATTAATTATGTTATTGCTATACATCTTATGAGATGACTGACCAATTTTTATGATTTTAGGTTAAAATAAACAGCTACAGCAGGAATTGGAATACATCCTACTAAAGCCTGATTGTCACAGCTGATGAATTTCAAAAATATAATCTGGATGCGAGGACAATTTAGAAGAACAATAATCAATAAAATTCTGTTTTAAACTTGGAAAAAATGCCACAGAAACGTATGGAATGCTTCGGACTGCTTTTCGACCATCTTGCATGAATCGAGCATCAGTTTTTGAATGGTATAAGGAAAGCAGGGAGACTGAGAGATGATGAGATGTGGGAGGAGTAAGGAAGTTAGAACACCAGAGTTAATTGGCCAAAAACAATTTCATCGATAAGGACCATTGCGTGTCTATAGAGACAATAAGTGCACAGTCAGTGCGGGAACTGTACACACAATTATTTGCGAAGAACGGAAGATGTAGAATATTTGCGTGAATGTACCAGTCTACAACTGCATCGTTTTCACAAAGTTACAGGGGAGACTAAAACTTGCTATGGCTTCAAATGATCTGAAATAAAAGCAAGGGGAGATTTGATTCCAAATATTTCTCATGTGTTATATCTCCCCTCTTATGGAAATAGGGTACGATTATGAATATCTCCAGTATCAAATAATATTTATACATTGTGAAATTTACTTTATGTATGAAAAACCAAAGATATTTTGTAATTCATATGCAAAACTAGGAAAACAAATGATTATGATTAAAATATTGGTAAAGGTGCAGTATCTTTCCACACACAAAAAAAAAAAAACCCAAAAAACACTTTAAAATTACTACTATTGTAGGTTTTTGTGGGTGCTGAAAACAAAAACAAAAGTTAAAATCCCAGGAAACGAGTAATTTCAATGATACGAATAAATTATAGTTTAAAAAAATGGGGGGATCACTTTTCTATATTAATTTAACGTAAAATAAACACCCACTTTATAGCCAAGGTGGCCATAAAGTTGGTGCTTATTTTATGTAAAATTAATATAGAAAAGTGATTCCCCACTTGTTTAAACAATAATGTGTGACTTTAAGGGAAAATATCACATAGGTCACTACACAAGTCAAGTCATTAGCTTTCTAACGAACCTTCATTTGTTAAATTCTGATCGATAGTCACCAAGATTTCAAACTTATAAAATTGCCCCCAAAAGTGTTATCTATATATAAAAGTGAAAATGTCTGTATGTCTGTGTACACTTCCTTACCAAATAATTCTGTCAAATTTGACATAAGGGGTATTGAGATTTGGGAAAATCTTAATTGGTTTTTCGGCCAGAAATTTGGCTGTTAAGGGGCCAAAGTTCAATGATTTGACCTTTGAGAACTCTACCAAACTCTTCCGCCAATTTTGGGCCGAAACACTTGAAATTTTAGATATAGGTTAGTTGGACATGGATTTAACTTTATACTTTGATTTGAGCCCAAAACAATAAATGTTAAGGAGGTCTTAATTTAAAAAAATATTGACCTCTGTGGTCTCTACCAAATTACTCAGCCATTTTTGGGTCTAAACATTTGAAATTTTACATAAAAGGCATTCAGACATGCAGTAAGCTTTTTAATGAGTTTTTAGGCAAAAATTTAGTTGGCAAGAGGTCAACGTTTACAGAGTTGATCTTTGAAGACTCTACCAAACTCCTCCGCCAATTTTGGGTCTAAACACTTGAAATTTTAGATGTAAGTTACTTGGACATGGGTCAAACATTTTAATTTAATTTGAGCCCAAAACAATAAATGTTAAGGAGTCAAAATTGGAGTCAAAGTTTAAAATAATTTGATGTCTGCAGTTTCTACCAAGTTTTCGCTATGGTAGTTTAAGAAGCCTATTATATAGAAAGGCATTACTGTACCTATTCACACTTTTTTAATATATAGATATGCACATAAAGTTATGAACAGTACATATGGCCCGAGCAAAGCCGGGCGGAACTGCTAGTATGTATATCTATATATCTACAAAAGTGAACTTGTCTGTGTGTCTGTGTACATTTCCCTACGCAATAACTGTCAATTTTTAGTCTACAGACTCGAAATTTGATATACAGGGTACTGAGATTTGGGAAAATCGATGTGATCGGTTTTCGGCCAGAAATTTGGCTGTAAAGGGGTCAAAGTTCAATGATTTGACCTTTGAGAACTCTACCAAACTCCTCCGACAATTTTGGCTCTAGACACTTGAACTTTTAGATATAGGTTTCTTGGACATGGATCTAACTTAATAACTTGATTTGAGCCCAAAACAATTTTTAGGGGTCATAATAGGGGTCAAAGTTAAAAAAATTGACCGTTTTTGGATTTTTTTTTTTTTTTTTTGTTCAGCATACACCTCCAAACATCCGGGCACCCATGCTAGTATATCTATAAAAGTGAAATTGGCTGTCTGTGTGTGTACATTTCCCTACCAAACTACTCTGTCAATTTTCAGTCTACAAACTCGAAATTTGATATAAGGGGTATTGAGATTTGGGAAAATCTTTTTAATTGGTTTTCAGCCAGAAATTTGGCTGTCAAGGAGTCAAAGTTCAATGATTTGACCTTTGAAAACTCTACCAACATCCTCTGCCAATTGTGGGTCTAAACACTTGAAATTTTAAATGTAGGTTACTTGGACATGGATCAAACTTATTAATTTGATTTGAACTCAAAATAAGGGGTCAAATTGGGGCTAAAGGTTAAAAGAAATTTGACCTCTGCAGTCTCTACAAAATTACTCAGCCAATTTTTGGTCTAAACAGTTGAAATTTTACATAAAGTATATTCAGACATAGGGAAAGTTTTTTCATGGGTTTTTGGCCAAAAATTTGGGTGCCAAGGGGCCAAAGTTAAAAAGATTTGACCTTTGCAGTCTCTAGCAAATTATTCAACCAATTTTGGATCTAAACATTTGAAATTTTACATGGGTATTCAGATATGCAGCAAACTTTTTAATCAGTTTTTGGGCGAAAATTTGGCTACCAAGAAGTCAAAGTTGAAAGAGTTGACCTTTGCAGATTCTACCAAACTTCTCTACCAATTTTGGGTCTAAACACTTGAAATATTAGATGTAGGTTACCTGGACATAAGTCAAACTTTTTAATATATACATATATATGTATATAGTAGAGCAAGTTATAAAATATATATGGCAATTAAGCTACACAGAATATTTTGCGTTTCATCCACGTTAGGATTCATCAGGCTTACAGAGATAAGCCTGATGTATATTTTTATAACTTACTACCTAGCTCTACCTACATATTGAGCACTGTTGAAATAAATACTTAAAGTTTACACATAAATTTATACTTTCGTATATTAATTTATGTGAGTAAATGAAGTAGTTATATATCTGTCTGTGTACATTTCCCTAGTCAATTTTAAGTCTACAGACTCGAAATTTGAAATACAGGGTACTGAGATTTGGGAAAATCTTTGTAATCTGTTTTCGGAGAGAAATTTGGCTGTTAAGGGGTTAAAGTTTAATGATTTGACCTTTAAGAACTCTACCAAATTCCTCCGACAATTTTGGATCTAAACACTTGAAATTTTAGATATAAGTTCCTTGGACATGGATCTAACTTAATAACTGTATTTGAGCCCAAAACAATAAATGTTAAGGGGTTATAATAGGGGTCAAAGTTAAAAAAAATTTGACCTCTGTGGTCTCTACCAAATTACTCAGACACTTTCTGGTCTAAACATTTGGAATTTTACATAAAGGGTATTCAGGGCAAGTTTTTTAATCGGTTTGGTCGAAAATTTGCGCTACCAATATATAAATGCATGTATGTATGTATATTTGCATGTCTTCCTAAAACTTTTGACAGAGGCGACGGATTTTCACAAGATCAGTATTGTTTTGAAGCTCCACCCTTCAGACGACAAATACCGAAAAATTGGCTAAAAACATTTCTTCACCCTCAACTGGGAGGGTTGCTTTTTTCGCCAATATTTTTGAAAGTTATCCCCTTTTTTCGGTTAAATTTAAACCTACGTCACTTCCGGTTTGAAGGTGATTGTAACAGCAAAGACGTCACATTTTTTTCACATTCTTTTCCTCCTTTGCAGTACGGGTTCGAGCCTGCCTTCCTACTACCACTTTTTTTTTTTTTTTTTGCTCAACACACACCTCCAAACACCCGGGCAACGCCGGGCTGAAATGCTAGTATATATATATATATATATATATATATATATATATATATATATATATATATATATATATATATATGCACATAAAGTTATGAACAGTACATAGGGTCCGAGCCAAGCTGGGCTGAAATGCTAGTGTGTATATATATATATATATATATATATATATGGTATATATTTATACTCAGCGCCAAATTAAATATTGAAATGCTCATAACTTTGGTTCTATGAGACGAAACTACATGAAAATTTGCAAGCTTTTTAAAAATTATAATGCTATTCTATTGTTAAAATTTTATGACGATCGGTAAAAAAAAAAAAAAAAAAAAAAAAAAAAACCCATAAAATATTCCCAAATTTTCCTACATTTATATGTATATAGTCTCCTAGCAGGCCAGCTTTAATTTTGCTGCTTCTGTTGTCTCCCCTGTAGCCTTGCCAGGCTACTAATAATTCAAAATTTAAGCAAATGTTGATCATTTTAAGACATTTTAATAAATAGAGAGGGTAGATTTTTCACAAAAGCAGTATATTCTTTGTTTTGAAGCAACTTTATTATTTCATTTCTTTGTACTTATTAGTGGTCCCTTAACAGTTTCTGTATTATAAACCTGTTCTGGTACTCTTGCTTGTAAAACATTTGAAATAAAAATGGAAACCTTTCAGATGTAATCATTCAATCTGTAATTTTAGCAATGAAAATTTTAATTGCAGATTCGTGGTTTTCATGTCTCACTCAAATGGTGCAAATATTTCAGATATCTGCTGTGAACCAAGATGACCAGATTTCAAATCACGGTTCTGGAGGATTTACAAAATGCTCATTAACAGAATATAACTATCTAAATCTAAAGTAAAAGATTCATATAGATAGAAAGATTTTGTGTTTTTCATATTAACATTATTTCTTCAACAGTATAATACCAATCGTATAATTATATTTCTTAAATTTATATTAAGACAACTTTTGTATATTATTTAATTGCTATAATTTGGTTAGCACAGAATATTTCCCAAATTTTCTAAGCATAAAAAATGCTACTTTTAACATGGTAACTATGGTATTAATGTATTGTATAAAATTAATATAAATAAATCTTTTTCAACAGTTCCTATTACTCCAAGGAACATTTTTAACCTATAATAATGACAGCAATGTTTCTTCTTTCATGTTGGAAAGATACAATGTTTTTATTTGTTTCTTCAACTATATTTAATTTAACATTTTTTTAAAGTAGTAGCATTCTCTAAAACATTATATTTTATTGTTTAGAAACATTTGAAAAATGATACCTCAGTAACAGAATTGAACCAGTTAATATGAAAAATGATGAAATAAAAACTAAAATCATAAGAATTCTTTAACATAAGGGAGATAATTCTGAAGTTAATCAGTTTTTCAATATTTGTGCATTAAATCAATATCTTAACAGTTAAAACATTCAAATGAGTTTCAATGTAGATTAAATTTTTCATGAATTTAACTTCATTGAAATTTTCCTTCAATTCCATTTGAGGTCACTAGGACCAATTATTGGTTAGGTTGATATAATAATTGAAATATATTAGAATATAAAGAAACAAAATTCATTTTTTTTAAATAAATTAAACAAAAAATATCTCTGAAGAATTTATTTTTAAAAAGGTTTAAACATTTTTAAAGAGTTAATTAAAGAACAGCAAGAATTTATTCTGATTTGTCATTTTTTACAGAAACAAAAAAAAATGCAGCATCAATAATTTTTAAGAACGCTATTATGCTGATAGTTTTTTGTTACTTAATCTTATATTGCATATAAATGCTATTTTTAACTTTTCATTTCAAGAAACCATTGTAAAAATAACACTAGTTGAAGTTATTTTTCCTAAGAAACCTTCTGATAAGCAATATATCTCCACACAGGAAATAATGATTGAATACTGCTCGTATAAAATAAAAAAAAATAAAAAAACAAACCTGTTGTTGAAATGCAGATTCCCAAAGTGTACAACTTGGTGTAAGTCATGCCAAAAATTAAATGTTTTTCTTGGAGGAAAAATAATAAATATTGACTTATCAAAAATTATTCAAAAGCTGCAAGATAATTCAATTGAATATTATTTACTTGATGACTCAATTCAGTCTGCTGTCTTCATTCTTTTGTGAAATGATATAAAAAGGTCGAATCCATTTCTTACATATTTTGAAGAATACCGATTTTACTATTTATCTATTTGTTACAGAAATCAAATTTTTTTGTCATGTATATAAAATTTTTTTGTCATGTATATAAAATTTTTTTGTCATGTATATAAAATTTTTTTGTCATGTATATCAACATTTTTTGTCATGTATATAAAATTTTTTTGTCATGTATATAAAATTTTTTTGTCATGTATATCAACATTTTTTGTCATGTATATAAAATTTTTTTGTCATGTATATAAAATTTTTTTGTCATGTATATAAAATTTTTTTGTCATGTATATAAAATTTTTTTGTCATGTATATCAACATTTTTTGTCATGTATATAAAATTTTTTGTCATGTATATCAAATTTTTTGTCATGTATATCAAATTTTTTGTCATGTATATCAAATTTTTTGTCATGTATATCAAATTTTTTGTCATGTATATCAAATTTTTTGTCATGTATATCAAATTTTTTGTCATGTATATCAAATTTTTTGTCATGTATATCAACATTTTTTGTCATGTATATCAAATTTTTTGTCATGTATATCAAATTTTTTGTCATGTATATCAACATTTTTTGTCATGTATATCAACATTTTTTGTCATGTATATCAAATTTTTTGTCATGTATATCAAATTTTTTGTCATGTATATCAAATTTTTTGTCATGTATATCAACATTTTTTGTCATGTATATCAAATTTTTTGTCATGTATATCAAATTTTTTGTCATGTATATCAACATTTTTTGTCATGTATATCAAATTTTTTGTCATGTATATCAAATTTTTTGTCATGTATATCAACATTTTTTGTCATGTATATCAAATTTTTTGTCATGTATATCAAATTTTTTGTCATGTATATCAAATTTTTTGTCATGTATATCAACATTTTTTGTCATGTATATCAAATTTTTTGTCATGTATATCAAATTTTTTGTCATGTATATCAACATTTTTTGTCATGTATATCAAATTTTTTGTCATGTATATCAACATTTTTTGTCATGTATATCAAATTTTTTGTCATGTATATCAAATTTTTTGTCATGTATATCAAATTTTTTGTCATGTATATCAACATTTTTTGTCATGTATATCAAATTTTTTGTCATGTATATCAAATTTTTTGTCATGTATATCAAATTTTTTGTCATGTATATCAACATTTTTTGTCATGTATATCAAATTTTTTGTCATGTATATCAACATTTTTTGTCATGTATATCAAATTTTTTGTCATGTATATCAAATTTTTTGTCATGTATATCAACATTTTTTGTCATGTATATCAAATTTTTTGTCATGTATATCAACATTTTTTGTCATGTATATCAAATTTTTTGTCATGTATATCAAATTTTTTGTCATGTATATCAACATTTTTTGTCATGTATATCAACATTTTTTGTCATGTATATCAAATTTTTTGTCATGTATATCAAATTTTTTGTCATGTATATCAACATTTTTTGTCATGTATATCAAATTTTTTGTCATGTATATCAAATTTTTTGTCATGTATATCAACATTTTTTGTCATGTATATCAAATTTTTTGTCATGTATATCAAATTTTTTGTCATGTATATCAACATTTTTTGTCATGTATATCAAATTTTTTGTCATGTATATCAAATTTTTTGTCATGTATATCAACATTTTTTGTCATGTATATCAAATTTTTTGTCATGTATATCAAATTTTTTGTCATGTATATCAACATTTTTTGTCATGTATATCAAATTTTTTGTCATGTATATCAAATTTTTTGTCATGTATATCAACATTTTTTGTCATGTATATCAAATTTTTTGTCATGTATATCAAATTTTTTGTCATGTATATCAACATTTTTTGTCATGTATATCAAATTTTTTGTCATGTATATCAAATTTTTTGTCATGTATATCAACATTTTTTGTCATGTATATCAACATTTTTTGTCATGTATATCAAATTTTTTGTCATGTATATCAACATTTTTTGTCATGTATATCAACATTTTTTGTCATGTATATCAAATTTTTTGTCATGTATATCAAATTTTTTGTCATGTATATCAAATTTTTGTCATGTATATAAAATTTTTTGTCATGTATATCAACATTTTTTGTCATGTATATAAAATTTTTTTGTCATGTATATCAACATTTTTTGTCATGTATATCAACATTTTTTGTCATGTATATAAAATTTTTTGTCATGTATATCAAATTTTTTGTCATGTATATCAAATTTTTTGTCATGTATATCAAATTTTTTGTCATGTATATCAACATTTTTTGTCATGTATATCAACATTTTTTGTCATGTATATCAAATTTTTTGTCATGTATATCAAATTTTTTGTCATGTATATCAAATTTTTGTCATGTATATAAAATTTTTTGTCATGTATATCAACATTTTTTGTCATGTATATAAAATTTTTTTGTCATGTATATCAACATTTTTTGTCATGTATATCAACATTTTTTGTCATGTATATAAAATTTTTTGTCATGTATATCAAATTTTTTGTCATGTATATCAAATTTTTTGTCATGTATATCAAATTTTTTGTCATGTATATCAAATTTTTTGTCATGTATATCAAATTTTTTGTCATGTATATCAACATTTTTTGTCATGTATATCAACATTTTTTGTCATGTATATCAAATTTTTTGTCATGTATATCAAATTTTTTGTCATGTATATCAAATTTTTGTCATGTATATAAAATTTTTTGTCATGTATATCAACATTTTTTGTCATGTATATAAAATTTTTTTGTCATGTATATAAAATTTTTTTGTCATGTATATAAAATTTTTTTGTCATGTATATCAACATTTTTTGTCATGTATATCAAATTTTTTGTCATGTATATCAAATTTTTTGTCATGTATATCAAATATTTTGTCATGTATATCAAATTTTTTGTCATGTATATCAAATTTTTGTCATGTATATCAAATTTTTTGTCATGTATATCAAATTTTTTGTCATGTATATCAAATTTTTTGTCATGTATATCAAATTTTTTGTCATGTATATCAAATTTTTTGTCATGTATAGCAGTGCTAATAAAATCAGAAAAAAATGATTGAAGGGAAATAACTAACAATACTAATTACAAGACAAAACTTTTCAAGTAAAGAGTGATTGAATCACAGCATTTTTTTTTTAATTAAAATTTTTGCTTGAATTGAAATGAAAGAGCCTGATATGAAACTGGGCTTAATTTTCTTAAAAAAGTAAATTCGTTCAATGAAAATGCATTTTTGTGTTTAAGTAACAGGACTGATTGATTTCATTATTAATTTATTGTTAATTATAAATATTGAAGGAAAAAAAGCAAAACCATTATGTCTTAATTGATAATGGCTGAATATTGTTGAAAAATAAAACGAAACTGACCACTTGACCAATTGAACACTCTTGCAAAAAGCTGTAAGCATAAATGTTTACTTTAAATATTCATACACAATCTGACTTGGAGTAACAATTTTGGTTGAGTGAAATAAATGTGAAAGATAAAATAAAAAATAAAAATTAGTCAAGCAATGCCCCCCCCATTGTACATAAATTATTTCGTCTGCATGGTATATTGCCATCACATTTGGCCGAGTGCACCAACCACTAGCCGCTTTCTCTGCAAAGTTACATCATCGCTGTGTTTGTTTTACAAATACTTCCACGGAATGTGCTCTGATGAATTTACTTGTAACCTCTCAATGGAAGCACTCTCAACACACGTAGATAGCAACAAAATCCACAGTTTCACCATAGAAGCCCTTAGATGCCGCAAGATTTCTACACTAACAACTTTTCTCTGTCCACTTGCCTTTGAAATTCCCTTCATGCTTCCTATTTCTCCAACCAAAATAAATACAAGGATCAAAAGTTTAACAGCATTTGTATATATTATGCAGGAATTGAAATCTAATCTAAACAAAGATCTCGTTATCCAGGTTGCTCCCCTATAAATTTGGCCCCTATCACAGTAGCGACATGCTTTAGTGGCAATATGCTTTGTTTAAAACAACCAAAAAAATTCTACGAAATCAGGACCTTAAACCAAAATGAAAGTGGAGATCACTCTTGTTTCTTATAGACACTTTTCCACAGAGTAGACATTGCTAGTTTCTTTCTGCTCTCCTTATTTCTATGGAACGTGCTTGGCCAAATTCCACCCTCTAATTCCTTTTTGTAAGACATATACTGCAGAAATCTTCATGTGCTGAGTGTCAAATGGAATTTCCATGAAAGAGTTTCCCATCTGTGAAACATTACCACAAGACTGCTTCCCTGCTTATTACAACATGATCACCTTCAAATCTAATGTCAACAAATACTTGTCATAAACTGAACCAATAACTAATCAAACTTTGTTCATTCCACCATTTTCAATCATCTCATAGTATTTTTCATCTTTCAAT
This sequence comes from Euprymna scolopes, assembly GCF_053919585.1. Taxonomy (NCBI): domain Eukaryota; kingdom Metazoa; phylum Mollusca; class Cephalopoda; order Sepiida; family Sepiolidae; genus Euprymna; species Euprymna scolopes. The sequence continues at coordinate 70,424,873 of NC_136517.1, read as the reverse complement.
GGACACTCATTGAGTTTTATTCACCTTTATCCTTCAGTGGATTTTGGCTTTGATAAGTGATTTATTAGTAAACACACACACACACACACACACACACACACACACACACACACACACACACACACACACACACACACAAATATGCAATTTGTATGAACAGAGGAAATTTAATTTAGTTACTCCATTACCATTATGTTCACAATTAAAGATATTTAGAAGAAAAAAGAAAAAAAAAACCCAGGAATTTACTGACCTGTGTAAAATTATTCCGAATTACCCAAGAAACCCGTGACATTGTTAAACAAAAACACCTTTTCTTGTTCTCATTTAAAAATATAAAAGGCGAATCCAATCAAACAGCTTATCAGTAGAAGAGCTTTTGTCAAGAAATGATAGACAAGTCTATATTTGCAATAAAACACTCACATGACAATGAAATGCTCCTGAAACAGGTTTAGAGATTATTGTGAATTGGGTAGAGTTGGAAATAAAAAAACAGGAAGTAGTCAAAGGTCGAGATAAATATTCAAGGCTTAAAAATCACAAATCAAGTAAAATGTAATTTGAACAAAAAGTAGAAAAAGAAAAGAAAAAAAATATGCACCTATGGACAAATTTTCATATTTTCAAAATGTTGGTTTATCTTATAATAAACAAAATGTTGGTTTATCTTATAATAAACAAAATGTTGGTTTATCTTATAATAAACAAAATGTTGGTTCATCTTATAATAAACAAAATGTTGGTTCATCTTATAATAAACAAAATGTTGGTTCATCTTATAATAAACAAAATGTTGGTTCATCTTATAATAAACAAAATGTTGGTTCATCTTATAATAAACAAAATGTTGGTTCATCTTATAATAAACAAAATGTTGGTTCATCTTATAATAAACAAAATGTTGGTTCATCTTATAATAAACAAAGATTTGCTGTTTGTAACACATTTTTCATATTTTCACAAAAATTGTAAAATTATCCTTTTAATAAAAATATATTGAAACCCATTCCAGCATCAGGCTCACCCATGCTACAATTCAACAGTTTCTGTTTCTCAATCATTTATTTAATATATATGTTTAAACTATTGAATCAAATCAAATTTGACATGAAACATCCTGGAAATATCTGGGAGAGGAGGGGGCGTTCTAATATTAGCACTGTTAATAATAAATACAAGGATCAAAAGTTTAACAGCATTTGTATATATTATACATTATTTGTGAAATGTATATCATGCAAGTGAAGCAGTTGAAGTTATCGAAGATGCACACTGTGGTTGGTCAGATTACAGTAACTGGTACACTGACACATTGTGCAATTTGAAAACCGCACAAAGGAAATACAAAAGCAGATATGACTACATTGAGAAGGTAGCTCACTAGTGAGTATACAAGCAAAAACATTTTGAAAATATAGAAGATAAATGGTACAGGTGTAAACTGGAGAGGTATAAAATCTGATGCGAGATAGAAAGACAAACTCATTCAAGAAAACTGGATGAAATAGTAAGCATCAAGAAGGAGAACAAGTAGATTTCATTATCCCAGCACATCACATGGTGAGGATCAAGGGGATAAAAGGAACTAAGCTAATGAATGGAGCTTGCCAGAAAAATAAAGAGAATATGGAACATGAAGACCACTGTAATACCAAGAATAGGAGCACTAGGAACAATTTTGAAAAACCTGGAAAAAGACTAGGAGACATTAGAATCAAAGTGAGGATTGGTATTATACAAAGCATGGCACAGATGAATACAGGCTGAAATATTAAGGAAATGTTAGAACTTGACGACACTGACCAATCATATGTAAACAAAGACATAAACAGAAGTAGAAAAAATATTACACAAAAAAAAAAAAAAAAAGGGAACTAAAATTGACCAAAGAATTTCATAATAATGCTAGTATAGATTGATGCCACAGAAAATGGTCATGAAGGATCAGGGAAGATGGAAAGACTGAGGAAGGAGTTATCTATCCAAAGCTCTACTGTAAGGGCACAGAAAACACTTGAATTTGGAGGAGCATTACTATCACTGATTCCAGAAAAACCAATGAATGGTATCAGTGAAAAATTAATATTAAACAATGAATGGTATCAGTGAAAAATTAATATTAAACAATGAATGGTATCAGTGAAAAATTAATATTAAACAATGAATGGTATCAGTGAAAAATTAATATTAAACAATAAATGGTATCAGTGAAAAATTAATATTAAACAATGGATGCAAAAACACAACATGATTTGCAATGATTACTGAAAAAAGCACAGTGGTAGAAATCTAGGAAAATTTTTACTCAGATTCCAGGGAACACTTTCCTGTCGTTGCTAGTGAATGATCACTTCTGATAACTAGTCAGTAACTGCTGAAAAGTTGGGTTTGATATGACTCGATTAGTCGAAGGATGAAAAAATTTAAAATAATTTATTCCAATAACGTTTTTGTGAAAAGTAAAAATTGGAACTTTCAACATCTCTGCAAGTTTCCTCATTGACATTTTCCATTCAAAAGACTTTAATCCACCAACAGTAAAAAATCTTTCAACACAAGCTTGCATAACTAAGATAAATCACATTTGAATTTTGCAAATCATCTCATTCACAAACGCTTTTAGTTTATCCCCCACCTCTTGGTCAAGCAATTTTTAACAGGTTAACAGAATAAAAGAAAACAAACATAATGGGAGATGTAACCGGTTGGGTTAGCAAACTGCAAGTGAGACCAACACATTCAGGATTAAGAAAGTTGAGATTTCAGCATTTGAACAATTTTTTTTACAAATACCAAATTTATTAAAAGTGTTTTAAAACTTTTTTCATATGATCAAAGTAAAAGACAAGAATTCGTTCTTTAATACAACAGAGGTATATGTGAAAATTTTCTATTGGTTTAGCAACACAAATCAACTATAATACTTGACATGTGTTTTTATTTAATGTTAGAAATCTGTATTAATCCATCAAAATACCTTTTAATATAAAAAGTAAAAACTAGTCAGCCATTTTTGTAAAAATAAAATAATGTCCGACATGCTTACACAATTACTCTTTGGCATTAAAGCTTTAGATTATTGAATTGAAGCATAATATTTGCACGTTTTTTATTGTTAAAATATTGTTTTAATTGATATTTACTTGTGTTCTCATATTGTGTGCTACAACTTTGAGTACAAAAATGTATTGAAAGTTTATTCTTTTTAAATCTGGTGACAAGGTTTGCAAAGCAAGGAAATGGTCGCTTATTGGATTTTGCTGAATGTAGAAGATGGGTATTCATCAATATTATGGTTCATTTGTCGTATCTTAAATGAAAGGCGAACATTAATTTTTTAAACCAATTTCTGTTGTATGAAAGAAATGAACAATTGATAAAAGGGACAAATGGACAAAGTGAATCCAACAAACAAGGCCAATTTCTTAAATTAAAAAGATGGGAGTTTGGACAAATCGAGGTAAACAAGTAATGGCTAAAGTTCTGGGATAATAATTCAGGGGGTGGAAGCACACATAGTAGAATGGTCAATAGGTGTGCAGACGAGGAGACGGGTCACACACTGAGTGATCGATGGACATGGGGACAGTAGAGGGAAGTTTTATCTAGGTTTGGGTGTGTTGTGTAGTGCATTCTGAAATACTCACACTACGCACACTTTTCTGTAGAAATGCACATTTGTTGCAAGCGTCTGCAGCAACAGTCGAGTTTTTGGAAAAAGAAGTTTTGTAAGGGCCGGACGGTTGAGCAATTAAATGGATGTTGTTTCGTCTGTGTTTTTTGCACAGCACCAGATATTTGGTTGATGTGAACGAGGCCTGAAATTTTTACGTCACATATAATTTTTTTATCAGAAGATAAACAATATTTACTTTTATTCACTATTTTGGATCATATAACGGATAATATAAATTAATCAAAAATATGAAAAATAATTTGTTTTGTTATGAGAATAAAAAAAGTTAATTATGTTACAATTAGTTTGTTTAAATAAATTTGAAAAGTTAAGATTTAAACACTTAAAATGAGATTTTATAATTTAAAAATATTGAAATTAAAATATTTAAAAGAAAAAATTAATAATTTTCTCAAAAAATAAAAATAACTTAATAAAAATGAAAATAACCACAAAATAATTAATTAAACATTAAATTGCATCAAATAAAGAAAATGAATAGAAAAAATAGAATAAAGTTGAAATTAAATAATTTTCAAATTTCCAAGAATTATTTTATAAAATACAAAAACATTTTTAAGAATTTAAATATTTTGAAATTAAAAAAAAAAAAAAAAAAAACATTTGCGAAAATAAAGTTTTCATTTTCCCTTTTACTAATTGTTGGATTTTTATTAAATTCAAAAGGAAAATTCTTCATGAAATCGAAACAAACAATAAAATAAAAAAGAATTTAAAAATCAAAGATAGAAATGGATTTTATAAATAAATAAAACAAATAATTGATCGAGGCATAAAATGAACGAATTTTTCCAGATATGATCAGAAAAAAATGAATTTAATAAAAATAAACTACAAAAAAAAGAAAAGAAAAAAAAAATTGAAATAAAATTTTTTTGTATTTTTTTTAATTATTATTTGCAATCACCTGAATTACTAGGATGATGGTTAAATATAAAAAATAATATAAAATATGAATGGTTAACAATAAAAATGCTATTTGCCTTTAAAAAAATGCCATTTCAAACTTTTAAGTTACACTTCAGAAAAAAAAACAAAAAAACAGCTGAAGTTTTCTAATCAACACTAGTAATCTTCAATTACAATGTCTTTCTAAAATATACAAGCATTTGAAACATGGACACACAGTGGAACTATTAGCAATACTTCGTTTTAGTAAGATCTGTATGGATGCTTACCATCGATAGTAGAGATAGAAAAAATGACCAACACGTTTATGGTAAACAAAAATTTATAAAACTGTAATGAGAATTAATAAGAGTAAAATTATTAGCAATACCTGCACATAGACAAGTCGTTAGCATAAACTTTTGTATATCACAGAAGTTGTTATTTTTATGGACAAGAAATAATCACATAGATTGAAAATCAAGTAAAATAGAACAGACCATTTGAAAACAACTGTAGAAAAATTAGTCTTTGTTGTTCAATCGATCCGTTAAGCTTTTCTGAAGAAGGTTAAAGTTTATATCATGTGAAAACTCAAAAACGGATGACCTGCATCATTATGATTAATACTGAATTAAAAAATTTGGAAATTTTAGCTCAATACTCCTTGTGAGCTGAAGATGGAGATGTAGAAATAGTAAGAGGAAGAATCAATTGAGAAGCTGCACAAAAAAATGCAGCAAAATCCAAGGAAGGCAAAATGAACGTCGGCAAGAAGAGAGATGAAAGTTAGAATGATGATTATGAAGAAAATGCTGAATGAGAATCATTACTTCTCATACAAGAGGATTGTGAACTTTTCCTACTAGCATGGATACCCGGTGTTGCCCGGGTGGGCATGAAGTTTGGTTTGAACACAACTGCTATACTAAGGATATTGAGCAATCCCCAGAAAAGAAAAGAATTGCCCCCAAAAAGAAGTAGGTGCCCCCCCAAAAAAAACAAATGAATAAAAATAAAAACTTTTCTTTCAATCAAAATAGCAACAAGTGCCTGTGCGACCACAAAAATTAACTGCAGTAGGCAGGCTCAAACCGGAAACATGAAAGAGGGAAAGAAGTTAATGGCATCAGACCACAACGACCCTGCAAAATAGTGTTTTTAAACATACTTTGTTTGCTACGTGTGTGTGACTTGTGAAAATCTTGTCGCGAAAAGTGACCCCCATCCCCTGCAAGAAATGGTCCAGTTGACTACCACAGAATTAATCTTTTTATCTCATTTTCACATATGCGTCCAAGGGATCGCTCTCTCAGATGGTACCGGTTTCCACCCAGTCCAATGCGATTGACAAAAGGTTTTAGTGAACATACAAACAGACGTTTCAGATGTATATAATAGACTAGCGGGGGTGCCGGTAGGTGTAAAAAAAGTTTTGGTAGGGAGGTAGCCTTGAGGCTAAGGCGGGAAAAAAAAGTGTGACACGTTACCGCGATACTAAGCGGGCAGAGAAGTGAGAATGGGTGAAATTAAACGTTTAAAAAAGCAGGGGGTTAAACGGGCTTCAACGTCTGGTTTTCTAGGTCAAATATCATGCCATAGAAAAATGAAATCACATTTTGTGAATTTTGTATAAAAGTTTCTTCCCTAGGACTGCTAGACTTTGGAATTCTCTTCCGGGTTCCTGTTTCCCTGACTGCATTGACATGCAGAAGTTCAAATATAATGGAAACAGACATCTTGCTACTCAACTCCCCACATAGTACTTCTACAAATTATGTCCCAGACAGTAGCACTACATAAAAGGTGCTGAAATAAAACAAAGACAATCTCGTTTCATAAATCAGAGATATTATAATCTAAGGAGTATATAAAAAATTCTAAGAAACAGTGACCCCCCCCCCCCCCACAACCACCACGACTCGAAAAAAGCCTTTGGTGGACATACAAAAAAAATGCACACACACACAAACACATTTTCGCTTTTATATAATAGATTTTTGAAATAAATATTAACAATTATTCATTTATATCTACAGACACTAGTGTTTCATGCTTACATAATTAATAGTGTAGGAAATGATAATTACTGCTGGTCTGGAAATTTGAATCCAGTCATATAGTCACCTGTGACTTTGTAAGTTAACATTCTGCCTTATGGCCATCAGCAATTAACACAACGATTGAAGGAAATGAAGTGCTCATAAATGCCAAATCAGCAGACATACATAGTAAACAGCCAAAGAGTATTCAACGACTGGAAGTTAGAATGTTGTGGTATGTGCAAGTGTGTTTAATTTAAGATGTTAAATTTTTTTATTGCATTGTCACCACAAACAAGGCACAGTGCCATTTTGATGTAGTGGGCTACTGTCTGGGACATAATTTGTAGAAGTACTATGTAGGGAGTTGAGTAGCAAGATGTCTGTTTCCATTACATTTGAACTTCTACATGTCAATGCAGTCAGGGAAACAGGAACCCGGAAGAGAATTCCAAAGTCTAGCAGTCCTAGGGAAGAAACTATTAGAGTAGAAGGCTTTCTTACATTTTTTTGTGTGAGGGTGGGATTTTGCTGCTTGTCAGGTTTGTCGGGAGTATTTACATCAAGGGAGTACAAAAGTTTGTAGTTCGTCGGAGCACTTACCAGACAGACAGAGGGATGCAAAATTTTGTCGATGGGACGTTATATTATTACATTATATTATGGACATTATATTAATTAAAATAATTATCTTCTGTTTAGTTGAACTTGAAAGTTTGATTTCATATTAATATATCACCAGATTAAACATTTTTTTAATAATATATTATCCAGATTTGATGGATTTGCAGATTGGAAAGAATACCTCAGGTGAGTATGTTTTCTAGTGAACTAAATATTTAAGTGCTGAAGCAGAAGCCATTTTGTATTCCTATTGAAAAAAGAAGAAGAGTTGTTCCCCTTTGAAAGAATCCGATGAACAGAAAAGAGAGATAAATATTGAGTTGATGGGAAATCATTTGTTTGGTGCAGACACACTAATGACACCCATGACCTTTTTAGCAATGTTTCTTCTTCTTACACATGACAGAATAAGAAAAGTGAATTTGTCAAAAATGTCAAGGGGAAGGAAAAAAAATTCTACAATATGTTTAACCATCTCATATCAAACATCTGTGTTGGTCTGTCATAAAAACACAAAATCTGTGACGAATAACAAACATCTGTTTTTGAAAGATGATACAAAAATAAAAATTAAATTGATTAAATTTGGTTGGCCAGATCAAAGATTTAAAAAAAGATTTTTCATAATATTTATTTCTAACCTGATTATGAAAGACCTCTTTGTTTCTCTCATGTGTTTATGGATAGAATATCTGATAATGAAATCCACTTAGCTCTAACATTTTACTGTGGGCTTACATGACCACCAATATGTATATATTTGTCAAATATAAATTTTTATAACAAATTTTTTTCAATAGCTCAATAGTGTAGGACTAGAGCTATAAATATTTTATCTAATATGACCCACCTTGAATGCAAGGAACAAAATCTTACAAATTCACCAAAATATTTTTTATTTTCCATTCAGGGCATATAATCATTTCAGCCTACCATCAAGATATTGTTTTAAATGTATAATGTATTTGGTTTTTTCTTCATTAAGCTACTCTTAATGTTCATGTATGTTTGTTTGTTTGTTCTGTTTTACGGCATATCAACCACTTTGGGGTCATTTAATGCCGAAAGGTTCGTTATGTTGTGTTAAATATTGGTTTGTTCTTCTTAAGGTTTTTCTTTTTTTTGGGGGGGGGGTCTTTCCTTATATTTTTGAGTATATTTTAGTTTCTTTCAGAAAATTGATAATTTTTTGGGGATCAATCTTGTTTAATATTGTTTTCAGATTTTTTTCTTGGTAATACTTTGTTCGGATTTGTTCAAGGTCAATGCAGTTTGTCAGTATATGGTGTATTGTGTAGGGTTCTTGACACGTTATACAGTTTGGTGTCTCCTCCCCTTTTAGTAGATGTGAGTGGGTGATGTGAGTGTGACCTATTCGCAGTCTGGTCATTACTACCTCTTCCTTTCTTGTTAACTTTTTGGTGTTTCTCGTTCCAATATTTGGTGTTATTTGGAATAGTTTGTTTTTGGTGCATGAGCTCCAGTTTTCTTGCCATTTTCTCTTCAAAAATGTGTTTATTTTAGTCTTTAGGTCTGTATAGGGGATTTTTCCACTTATGTGGTTTTGTTGCAGAGTTTCCTTTGCTGCCTTATCTGCTTGTTCATTCATGTATATGCCGATATGGCTTGGTATCCAGCAAAAGATAATGTTTTTTTTCATGGTTATGGCATCTATTTTGTTTAGCAATTTTGTAATAAGTGGGTTTGTCATTTTTTTTTCTTTTAGAGATATGAGTATTGAAAGTGAGTCAGTAAATATGATATATTTTTGATGGTCATCATTGGTTATTATATTCAGTGCCGAATCTATGGCTGTTGCTTCTGCGCTGAAAATAGAAGATTCGTTTGGGAGCCTTTTCTTTAGTTTTATTTTTTTGTGGATGGCTGCGCATCCTACTTTATCTCCATCTTTTGATCCGTCAGTGTAAATTTGTGTATATTCTTTGTATGTATTCTGGATGATAAGTAGTTCTTCATGGAAGGTTGATGGGTGGGTTTTCGTTTTGGGATATTTATTTAATTTTAATATTATGTGTGGTTGTTTGATCATCCAGGGTGGAGTTTTTGATTTGTTATATTTATGTATTTTTGTAATGTCCATTTGGGCTTCTGTGAGAAGGTTTTTTATCCGGAGGCTGTAGGGCTTGATGATATTTTCTTTCTTGTTGAAGAGATGTGTGTATTGTGGGTGGAGGGTACATTGGTATGCAGGATTTGTTGGACACGATACCAGCTTTAGGTAATATTGTAGCGCTAACTTCTGTCGTCTTAGAATCAGTGGAGGCTCATGGGCCTCTATATAGAGGCTTTCTACTGGAGAGGTTCTAAATGCTCCCAAGGCTAATCTTAATCCTTGATGATGGATTGTATTTAGTTCTTTTATGTAGGACTTCCTTGCTGCTCCATAGATGAAGCATCCATAGTCCATTTTAGATCTGATTAGAGTTTGGTATAATTTCAATAATGTGACTTTGTCTGCACCCCAATCGGTGTGTGCTAGGACTTTGATCAATTGCATTGTCTTTTGGCATTTTGCTTTTAAATATTTTATATGCGGTATAAAGTTCAATTTTTTATCGAATATAATACCTAAATATTTATGTTGGTCGGTGAGTGGGATGTTCTTGTTATCCAGTTTCAGGTTGGGGTCGTGGTGGAATTTTCGTAATTTGCAAAAGTGGATGCATTTAGTTTTTTCCTCTGAGAATGTAAATCCATTTTCTATGGCCCATTTGTTTATTTTATTCAGACAGAGTTGTAGTTTGCGTTCGGCTGTTTGTATATATTTAGATTGGTAGTATATAAGTAGGTCGTCCACGTATAGGGCGTTTTCAATTCCTGGGTCTATGTTTTTTATGATATTGTTTATTTTAATGTTGAAGAGGGTGACAGACAGGATACTGCCTTGGGGGACCCCCATTTCTTGATCTTTTTGGACTGAATAAGTGTTGTCCATCCGTACTTGGAAGTTTCTATTTGTTAAGAAATTTCTGATAATTTCTGGCATTCTACCCCTAAGTCCTAGTTCATACAGGTCTTTTTGGATTCCGTATTTCCAAGCGGTGTCATACGCCTTTTGCATGTCAAAAAAAATTGCTATTAGATGTTCTTTTTTTGCAAATGCTTCTCTTATGCGTGTTTCCAGTTTTATTAAGTGATCGGTGGGGCTTCTATTTTTCCTGAAACCCGACTGGCTTTCTGTAATTAGATTTTTGCTTTCCAAGTACCAATTTAACCTTTCGTTAATCATTCTCTCAAAAGTTTTGCACAAACAACTAGTTAGTGCAATGGGTCGGTAGTTTGTTGGGTTTGTATGGTCTTTTTTTGGTTTGGGTATTGGGATTACTGTTGCCTGCTTCCAGTTTTTTGGAATGTTGTTAGTTATCCATATCTCATTGTAAATTTGTAATAAGTAGTCCAGTGATGGTTTTGGTAGTTTTTTGAGGAATTGATAATGGATCTCGTCGGGGCCGACTGCTGTATCGGGAGATTTGTTTATTGCCTCCTCTAGTTCTGCACTGTTGAATAATTGATTGTAGTTTTCTTCATTTTTTGATTTGAAGTTTATTTTTATTTTTTCTTCATTTTTCTTTATAGCTTGGAATTTTTTATTTTGGTTTTTTGATGATGAGTTCATTGAGAATTGTTCTGCTAATTTATTTGCGATATTTTGTTTGTCGGTAATCTTTGTGTTGTCGCATATAAGGTGTTTAATAGGGTTCTTTGTATTTTTTCCTGCTATTTTTCTGACCATCTCCCATACTTTTTTGGGTTTTGTGTTTTGATTAATTTTTGTTACATAGTCTTTCCACGAGTTCCGTTTTGATTCTTTGATAGTTTTCCGTGCTTTGGCTTTGCTGTTTTTATAGGTGTCCAAATTTTCTTTCGTTGGACTGTTTTTGAATTTCCTTAGGTTTGCACGTCTGGCTCTTATAGCTTCTTTGCATTCTTTATTGTACCAGGGTTTGTTATATTTTGTAGTAGTGGAACTTTTTGGTATGTTCTCCTCGGCTATTGTGAGTAGGGTGTTGCTGAAATATGTGATGTGTTCTAAGTCAGGATTCGCTTCAGGTATTAATCTGTATTGACATGTATTTTGGAAATTTTCCCAATTTGCCTTTTGTAAATTCCAGCGGGGTGTTTTGTCTTCTGGCTTGGGATTCTCGTTTTCTATTATGATTGGGAAGTGGTCACTTCCGCATGTATCCTTATGTGTTCTCCAGCTATAATCCATGTATATAGTTGGGTCACATAGTGTTATATCGATTGCTGATAGGGTTCCCGTTGGTGGGTGCATATATGTATTCTCTTTGTTGTTGAGTAGGCATAGATCATTTTGGTTAATTATTTTTTCTATGGTTTGGCCTCTTTTGTTGTTTTTTTTACTGCCCCACCATATATTGTGACTATTGAAGTCTCCCAACAGTAGAAAAGGTTTAGGTAGTTGTTTGATTATATTGTTTAATTCTGTTTCGTTTATTGTTTCATTTGGTGGTATATAGAGTGAGCATAGGGTTACTGTTTTGTGTAGTGTTGCAGTTATTGCAACAGCTTGCATATTTGTTTTTAAGTTCACTTTGCTGTGTGGAATGTTTTCGTTTATCAGTATTGATGATCCACCGGTGGCTTTGCATGATAATTTGTTTATGTGGTTGTATATTGAGTAGTGTTTTATGTTAATTTTGTCATTTTCTTTTAAGTGTGTTTCCTGTAGGCAAATTATTGCAGGACATAAGGATTTGATAAGTATTTGCATTTCTTCGATATTAATTTTTAATCCTCTTATGTTCCACTGTAGGATTTTGTTAGTCATGGTTTATATTTTCTTTTGGTTTTGGACTGTTGGTGTTTATGTCTACGTCCATAGTTTCGATGTTAGTTTGGGTGTTTCTTTTGGAAGTGGATGGTCTGTTTCTTGTTTCTGGTGAGAGGCTTTTTTTGGGTTTTGGTCTGGGACTTTTAGATTTACTTTGTCTTGACTGTCTTTTTTGGCTACCAGTTTCAACTAGTTCAAATTTATTTTCATTTTCAATTAATACTAATTCTGTTTTTTGTTTGTCATTTTGTTTTTGGGGGGTAGTTTTTTTGTTGTTCTGTTCTATTTCCATTTTTTCTGTTGTTGTGTGTTTATTTTTAACATCTGTTTTTGTCCTTGTTAGTGACTTGGATCTTTCACGTTTTGATAATTGAGGAGGTTTCATTTCTTTAGAGATTGATTCCTCAATATTGATGGAAGTTTTTCTGATTTCCTTTGTTTCGTTTTCTTTTATACTGGGTTGTTCGTTTCTGACTTTTATTTGGCTGTTAGAATTTATTTTCAGTTCTGATAAAAAAGATTTTAATTCTTCAAGTATGTTCTTTAGTTCTTTTGCTAGGTTTGCAATTTCTGGAGCAAGGTTTAGTTCATTGTAGTTGTACATTTTGTTTGCTTGTTGGGTTATTGTGGCATATGAGTTTTTGGTGCGATTTGTGACTTCTTTGCGGGCTTCTTGGAAGGTTATATTTTTTTGATATTTGATTGTTATTATTTCCTTCTCTTGCTTATATATTTTGCACTGTTTTGAGTGAGAGTGGTGCTCTTCTTGACAGTTTGTGCATTTGGTTTTATTTGGACAGTCTTCTTCATCGTGGTCTGGGTTTTTTTCACTGCAGTTTCCACATGTGAAGAATCTTAGACATTGGTCTTTATTATGTCCAAACTTTTGGCAGTTGTAGCATTGTAAAGGTTTTGGAATGTATTGTTCTATTTTCGTTCTTTCATAACCTATATTGATGGTCTCTGGTATTTGAGGATAATTGAATGTTAATATATAAGTGTTTGTATATATTACCTCTCCTTTTTTTTTAAATGTGATTCTTTTTACATCTGTGACCCCTTGGTTTTTTAGTTCTGTTTTGATTTCTTCTGTTGTGCAGACGGAGATTTCCTGGTTTTTTATGACTCCTTTGGAGTAGTTTAGTGTTTGGTGTGGATAAGCTTTGATGTTTGTTTCATGCAATTTTTGTAGTTGAAGTAGAGTTTTGGCCTGTTTTTTATTTTGTACTTCTACCAATATGGTACCATTCCTTAATTTTTTGACATTTTTAGGTGTTATTTTGCTTGATATTACCTTTTGGATAATGAAGGGTGACATTTTAGTTAACGGTATATTAGACGTTGCTTCTAGCACGATGAATCTTGGAAAGTTTGTATCTTCATTGTCGCTGTCAGAGTCTATTTCTGTGTGTGGTCTCTTGGATTTTTTGGCGTTCATAATAATTTTTGAAAAATTCATCAGCCATGCTCCCCACCCTCCTCGGAGCCCCTTATGGGGAAGAACTATGAGGGGGTAAATCCCATTCGCCTCGGTTCTCCAGGGCTACATAGCTGGTATACTCAAACATGGGGAGGTTTCCAAGCATTCACAATATATGGTTATGCCCACCCAAGTATGGGATTTCCCTGTATTTTTATTATTCCTGATGGTTACCTTTTTCCCAGCTTGATTGACCCTTCAGCCATCGCTTATTAACTCAGTTTATTGTTTATGTTGAGTGTTAGTGTGTTTTTGTTTGGATTGTCTGAATTAGTGCTTGTCATGACCAACCGATTGATTGGATCGGGCCTATCCAACCTCCCGTCTAGCCTAGTAAGGGCCAAAGTGGTGTGTTGTAGTATCATGTTATTATTTCCTAGGCATGTTCCACTCAACCACCAGGATCCCGTTCTTAATGCATTACGGGTTGCCACCAACGGTCAACTGGTGGTCCCATTGAAGGATTTTTACCCTCTGCAGGGGGGCAGTTGGTATGTTCTATCGCCCTACCAACTAGGCAAAAAAAAAAAAAAAAAAAAAAAAAAAAAAAAAAAAAAAAAAAAAAAGGGTGAGGAGGTGAAGGAAAAAGAAAACGAGGGAGGGGAAGGGGAGGAGAATGTTGTTTTTGTTTTTGTTTTCGCAGAACATGACTAAGTTTTGCAAAAGGGAATAAAAAAACAAAGACATCTATGTAGGTGCGTTTCATCTCAGGAAGTCAGTAGACAGCCTGATCTGGTAGCACCAGTAATGTTCATGTAAATACATATTTCTTTACATATGATTTGTTAAGGGATATTTTGTTACGTCACTTACGAAAAATGTAAAAACACAAAAAGCTATAGATATAACAAAATAAACAGATTTCAATATATTCCAAACAAACACTAATTTGGTGCAGCTACATATTTTTTTTTTTAACAAGGAAGTCACCTCTTACCAAGAGCCAGAGGCAACTCAGGGATAAGGGTTATTGCGTGTACAGTAATCAATAGGATAATATTGTAGTAATCGTTAGTAATGGAGATTTGATAAAGTGTCTTACTTAAGGGGGCGGTTCAACAGGAACTTGTTTATGTTGGACTTGAAGACATCCAAGTTGTAGTCAGATGGGAAACAGACAAACAAAAGAGAGTTCCACAGGCGTGCACTTCTAAAAAAGAAGCTTTGTTCATGGAATCTACGTTTTGATTTTGGCACAGATAAAGAGCGGGGAAAATTACTGTTTTTGGTGAAAGATTGGCGAAAAGAAACTGTTTAAAATATAGTAGGTAACATTCATGTCATTTGTTAATTTCTCTCTCTTTAAATTAAATATATATCAAACGCTTGAAAATCAGCACCATGTTTTCACCATTATTATTAAACATGGTCATCATAGTGGCTGTGAAGATTGCATACAAATTTTTAGATCTTTAAAAATCTATTTTGAATATATAATTAGTCAAGTACAGTGGCAATAATTTGCTGCTAATTGTATTCCATATTCAGAAAACAAAAAGTACATATGTTGATACTTAGCAATTAGGCACATCCATACCATGTATTCTTTTTTCAGATGATTTGCATTTTACGACATATACACAAAAATAACATTATTTTACAACATATACACAAAAATAACATTTTGCAACATATATACAAAAATAACATTTTACAACATATATACAAAAATAACATTATTTTACGACATATATACAAAAATAACATTATTTTACAACATATATACAAAAATAACATTATTTTACAACATATATACAAAAATAACATTATTTTACAACATATATACAAAAATAACATTATTTTACAACATATACACAAAAATAACATTATTTTACAACATATACACAAAAATAACATTATTTTACAACATATATACAAAAATAACATTATTTTACAACATATATACAAAAATAACATTATTTTACAACATATACACAAAAGCATGTAATTTAACTGGTATTAATCAACTACTAAATTTTACACTAAACCAAAACATAAGACAAAGGTATTCCATTTCATAACTGACTTAAGTTGAAATTCAAGTCAAAATGTCCAACTTTACAGAACTTTCCAAGGTTAAAGTCATAAGTAGCAGAATTTCATTGGCCACAATATAAACCAAGTAACAATGAACAGAATCAAAATTACTGCCTAATGTGACCTTTACTTTTGTTGTGACTTTGATCTCAATATCCCAAATCAAATCAGTATTAACTTAGACTATGACCTATATTTTGGTCAAATTTGGTGATGATTGATCGATATACTTACTAGGTTGTACTATAAACGGTGACAGATTTGACAAAATACATAACCTCCTTGGCAAAGATAAGGTAATTTTTACTAATTGCATTAATGAAACTAATATTCTACTTGTGCCTAACACCCTAGCAATGCCATGCACGCACACACACACACGCACACACACACAAGAGCACGACAAGGTAGAGATATTATAATAAACCTTCATCTAATAATCAACAAGGAAAATATTGACTTATATTATTTTATAACACGTTTTGAAATATAAACGATTAAAACAATCTAAAACCAAGTCAGTTTTTTCTTAATCTTTAATTTAAACAATGAAACAAAATCCCATTATGTTATGTTAGTCACTTGGATATTCCAAACATAGTTCCATGGGGTGTTTATACACCTTAATACAAAAATGTTCATAATGTTATTTTTTTGTGCTGGTTCAGGATATATCTACTGTCCCTGTTGAACAGTTTGAATCATTTGTATCTTGTTGATATTAACATAAAATAAATTAGCTAAATATAAAGAAAATACTAAAACATTAATTCTTAATGATACATAATATGCACTTATATCTACAAATTTTCATTTCCACTGGAAAAATGTTAGTCAGCTAGGGTGACTGGATATACCACAGAAGGACAAAGCGACGTCTACCTCCAAGGAAAACTGAGATACAACTGCGCCATACCATGAGTGCTATACCATCACTGAGTCAGGAGAGTACTGGAAGGGAGGAAAGGAAATAAGGTGCCAACTAGGAATTATGAGCATTAAAGCAAAATTGGGGTCACAAAACACCCCATGGGACTAATGCAGGGTTAATAAACTCTTTTAGTACTTGCAATTTTAATTCTTTAGGTCAACTTATGGTGCAGGGTCGTATATACACAAGGGAAAAATTAAGAACATCTTTTCTCTCTTATGATTATGAGTAGTCGTTTATCCTTTACACTATCTTGCTTCAACTCAACATCATATTATGATAAACTTTAATGACACAATTGAAAGAAATCTATTTTTTATAATACTCAGGTTGTTTAACTTTCCAACAGAGAGAGGGAGTGCGTGTTTAATAATAATAGATTAATATATGAAAAATAACGATAATAAGATGTGATGAAAAATGTATTCTCTCAAAAAAGTAATGGTTTGTGTAGCATTTGTAGAATAGGGAAACGTTGCAAACAAGGAAATTTCTGTAGACATTGTAGAGGGAAAAAGTTAGCTCCATTGACGTTGAAATGCCTGATAATTTCATCAGTGTTATGTCTTTTGGAGAAAATTGGTTGTCACCAGTGGAGCAGTTCTGAAGACATTTACTAATTCCCATTGGAAGGGTGGTGCTTCTAATCACCATCTATGGAAAAACCACATTGTCGGTGAGCATGCTCTTTCTCACATAGTGTTGTTGAAATGAATAGGAGCGATGAAATGAATAGGAGCGATGAAATGAATAGGAGCGATGAAATGAATAGGAGCGATGAAATGAATAGGAGGGATGAAATGAATAGGAGTGTTGAAATGAATAGGAGCGATGAAATGAATAGGAGCGATGAAATGAATAGGAGCGATGAAATGAATAGAAGCGATGAAATGAATAGGAGTGATGAAATGAATACGAGTGATGAAATGAATACGAGTGATGAAATGAATACGAGCGATGAAATGAATAGGAGCGATGAAATGAATAGGAGCGATGAAATGAATAGGAGCGATGAAATGAATAGGAGCGATGAAATGAATAGGAGTGATGAAATGAATAGGAGTGTTGAAATGAATAGAAGCGATGAAATGAATAGGAGTGATGAAATGAATACGAGTGATGAAATGAATACGAGTGATGAAATGAATAGGAGTGATGAAATGAATAGGAGCGATGAAATGAATAGGAGCGATGAAATGAATAGGAGCGATGAAATGAATAGGAGCGATGAAATGAATAGGAGTGATGAAATGAATAGGAGCGATGAAATGAATAGGAGCGATGAAATGAATAGGAGTGTTGAAATGAATAGGAGCGATGAAATGAATAGGAGCGATGAAATGAATAGGAGCGATGAAATGAATAGAAGCGATGAAATGAATAGGAGTGATGAAATGAATACGAGTGATGAAATGAATACGAGCGATGAAATGAATAGGAGCGATGAAATGAATAGGAGCGATGAAATGAATAGGAGCGATGAAATGAATAGGAGTGATGAAATGAATACGAGTGATGAAATGAATAGGAGTGATGAAATGAATAGGAGTGATGAAATGAATAGGAGCGATGAAATGAATAGGAGCGATGAAATGAATAGGAGCGATGAAATGAATAGGAGTGATGAAATGAATAGGAGTGATGAAATGAATAGGAGTGATGAAATGAATAGGAGTGATGAAATGAATATTTGTAATTCTGAGGATATTTGTGCCTTATCAGAGCAATATTAAAATTTTGGTCTTGTTACAATCAAGCAGAAAATTTTTAAAGAATTCAAACAACAAGAATCATGATATCTACCTGTTGTATCATGCTGTATCCATTAATATTCCGCAGATTTGATGTGCTGGCATTTTGTATTGGTAATTCCAGTGTTCTGGGCTTCCTGATGGTATCACTATTTTGGAAAGAAGGTCCAGTCCAGCGAAGGTCCTTTACCCAACTACTATGTTTCAGATGAGCAGTTCCCATTTCAACTTGCACAGGTAACAACTGTTCACTTGACCGTGACAGAAATAGCATAGAAGATGGCGTTAAACTGGGATTCCCAACAATAATGTTTCCATCTGCATCAGTTCGAATAATGGCAGCTATCCTTGCCCCAATCGACAAAGGACGATTCTGATTAGTGTCGAAATTCATCGGCTTCATATTTACTTACGATAATGTTGCATACAATCAAATATTAACAAGAGATTTCACATAGCATTACAATCAGTCACGTTGTAGGTATAATATGGTCAGTGGAGCGCTATAGTGGAATTATCCAGCAAATCAAGAGATAACAGAGTGAGGTGGGGGTATATAATCAGTGGCGTGAAATTGTGGTCAAGTTTTAGTGATTGTTGTGACTACAATCAGTAAACGCTGCCGATCATGACATATATAAATCATATTTAGCATAGAAATTTAAGCACAGTCCGAGTGAAAATAATAATTCTCAATGCTGTTTTGTATACTATTCGATCTCCAATCGTACAAGGATAGAAAGAGTTTTTTTTTATATTAAATTATTAGAGATGACTGTATTTTATTGAATTCAGTTATTTGTTTAAAGTAATTAATATTATGTTGGACTTAAATTATTTAAAATAAAATTTAAATCTAAAAAATAAATTATGTTCAGTATTTTACTACATTGCATTTATTTAAAATCCAATTAAATCTGCTTAACATTTTTTTAAATAAGAAAATTATTTTTTAAAATTATGTTGAACTGATATGACAGCTTTATTAATTACTAAAATTGATATGCATTTAAAAAGTATATCAATTTTAGGTTTCACTAGATTTTATTAAATTCAGTTATGTATAAAGAATATATATATATATATATATATATATATATATATAGAGAGAGAGAGAGAGAGAGAGAGAGATAGATAGATATGTATATGAGAAAAATGATAAAGTTATTTAGTTTGTAAAATTATGTTGAACTTGGGAAGATGTTTTAAATACAATGACATGTACTAGTTCTTTGAAAATAATATTCAAAGACAATAAAATCGATTACAGCATTATAATAGTAGTGTTTGCTCTTTTTCAAACTAACAAATGTTAGTTTGAAAAAGAGAAAACACTAATAAAATAAGAAAAATACTAATTAAATTGATCAGAAATTAAATTTTATAGCTTTTAAAAAGATGACCTTTTCAATTTCATAACACTCAAATATCTAATGTTGGCACCATAAAATGATTTATTCTAAAAAAAAAAGTTCGAATATTTGTAGAAATATTTTTGCAATAAAAATCGAGCGACTGTTATTTATATGATTAACAATGAAGAAAGCATGACAATATAAGTAATGACTAACTGTATTTACCCAGTTTTATCTAAGTGAATCCATATTACTTTAGACAAAGTGCATGTGCATATTTTTTTTTTTTAAACAAATTTTTAAATTTTTTTTGCTATTTAATTACGATTAAAAAGTAAATATAAAAATGTGGGGTGAATGTAATTTTGTTAAATAACTGAAGACCAACCACAAACAAATTTACATTGTACAAAAAGTAGTGTGATTACAATCTTTTTTTTTAAATTTTCTATTATGCGATTTCATTTGTGATTTCAAGTAATATTTAATCACATTGACACACAAGTTCTTGTCAGATTATCAAAGTTAAGTAATGTTAAGCCAGGCCAGTATTAGATGGATGATCATTTGAAAATATCAGGCACTGTCAGGAGGCAAAACTAACATTGTCCAAATCTGATTGTGATTGCCAAGTGCAAAATAGAGATTTACCCCTATAGAATGTCGATCATTTTTAATGTAAGAAATGAGGTGTACAATGTAAATTTACAAAAAATAAATCAATGTAATTATACAATTCAAAATTACTTTTTAACAAGAAAACACAAACTTCATAAATTCATGTTTCATAATTTTTTTCTCCTTAAAATAAAAAGGGATTTTTATGGTTTTATAACATTTTTCTGGGACATTCCTTTGCATCTGTATGCGCAGCTTTTTTTATGTGGATTCAGTTTTGTTTACATTTTTATAAAAATAAAACAGTCAAATATGAAGATTGGTGTGGCTCATTGTGATAATAATCCAAACAAATCGCTAAAATTGTTGTCTAAAGAATTTTTAAGTTATTTAAAAAAATGTGATTTCCTTGGTTTATTTTAAATTTGAAACAGCAATAAACTTGCATATTAAATGGATGCATGTTAAGCAGCTGTTATTGCTTTTTTTTTTTTAGAGAAAAATATTTTTACAATTACATGTCAATTGAAAATAACAATGAAGCTTATAGTTTGCACCACAAATACTCATTTTGAATTTTGTTGTTTTCATTTCATGCAACACTAATGAAAGCAGCAAATATTTCACTTCAAATTTGATTACATATTCATTCATTTTTAAGATTCATGAAAAAAGTTATATTTTTCCATGATTCTATTATGAATTAAATGACACCTGCTTGATTCTATTCAATTATGATTTTTTTTAAATAACATGTAATCCAAGACTTGTTTTTAGGTTTTCCGATGTGATGACTTTCCTTAATTTATAGAGCTGATCAGAACAAAATATATATACCGCTTGGAAGAAAAGAAAAATGACCGAGAACATTAACTTTTTCTCTCAGCTAATAGCATCTGACTTTTCCCTATGCTTATATATATATATATATATATATATATATATATATATATATATATATATATATATATATATATATATATATATATATAAATGAAGTAGAGAGAAATCAAAGCAGAATCTTTTAAAGATAGTTCTTCACTGGTGATCAATAACTGCAACTGAGATGTCAGATCGTACAGCTGATTATGCTTCTCAATAGGGGGCAAAACGGATGCCACAACTTGAGAGAGAGAGAGAGAGAGAGAGAGAGAGAGAGAGAGAGAGAGAGAGAGAGAGAGAGAGAGAGAGAGGTGCTATTATTGTTATGGAGCTGGTTTAAAAGGAAGAGGTGGGAGATTCAGGAGAGGGGATTGGAAGAGAATTTAACAGCAGAAAGGGGAGGGGATAGCTTTCAGGTCAACTCTCTAGGTGACAAGCACGTAAAGGGGTAACAAACTGAACATGATCAAACTGCCATTTCTAAATGCACACATCTTTGCACACACACACACACACAATCATCTATGAAGGAGGCGATTTTCTTGAAAAATAAAAAAATAAAATTTAAAAAAATATATAAATTATTGAAATATACCCATTGAAACTATACATTTGACAATGACAGTTCTATTTCAAAAGTGACTGACAAATGTTTTGGAGATGATTTGGATGCGCATAAAATAAAATTCATTTGATTTATGCATTTACAGATGAATACAATATTTCAACAGATGGAGTGTTGTCATATCTGAAAGCTGTTAAGTAACAATCATTCACACAATTTTGTATTAGAAATTTTCTGCATCAAGAAGAGGATCAGATTTGCTGATTGATAAGAAAATGAAAATGGAAAGAATCTCGTTGTTGAATTGTTTTGATCAACATGTGCACATTTTTACGATTACATCCGTCTCCATTTCATTTCATATTTTCTACTTTTCAGTGAAGTAATTTTACCTCAAACTCTTTTTTAATTATTTTGAAAAAAAAAACAAAACAAAAAAAAACATCTTAAAGTTTATGTGGGTGGTGCAGTTTGATATGTACATGTAATATAAATTGATCTTCTATTAATGATTTTTTTTTATTTTGGAGTGTAAACTTCTTTCCTTGGGAGAAAAAGAGAATAGTTCTTGTTAAAACTTAACCATGGGGATCAATTTACATTACATTTAACAAAAGGGAAAATGAAAAATTTCTTTTTACAACTCACTTAAAAAAATAATGTTCACCACAAAGTACTCAAATTAACAAAACTTTTTTCTTACATGACAGAAGAAAAAGTGTATAGTTTTAATTTAAAATGTCAATCACAGTTCAATTAAGAAATTTGAACATTTGATATTGAGTTCCAACCCAATTTGAGCAACACAATATTATCCGATAAGAAAAGTGGTGTGCATCGTAGAGAAAAAAAAAATAAATAAAAATAATTGGGAGATTTGCTAGTTTGGAAAATTAATGCCCTGCCCTCGCCTCTCAGCAGAATTGCACATAACTAATCCATAAGAAGAATTAATGCAAAGGTAGGGAATTTACTTTCAGAGTTTTATGCACCAAGTACAAAGGGGGCAGTGTCTCTGATACAGAAATTATATCAAGTCCGAGCAACTACTCCTCCTGTTTACAAACAGAATGTTGTCAGGACTTAATAAAAATGGTTTTCAGAATTTTAAACTGAAACACTGAATGAGCTGTACTTAAAATAGAAATCATATTGTTATAGGTCAGATTAGTTATAAAATTTTCAACAATTGCTGACCCAGATGAACAAGTCAAATTTTTTGAATTAACAACTCCTGCAAGTATGTTGTCCTATTGATAAAGTTATTTATTCATTTTTATCAAAGAATACATTTTCTGATAAAAAACAGAGTTATTAAAAAAATTAAATTTAAATAATAACACCGATAATTTTACATGTTTTTATTTTCCATAAGATCATTCCTTGTCAAATGTGAAGGAATTCTATATTTTTAGCAGAGAAACAAACACACACACACACACATTATATATATATATATATATATATATATATATATATATATATATATATACACACAATAGCTGACACGCTCAGCAAGCAATAAGTTCCTATCTATACACGTGATTCTATTTCTAAACTCCGTATTAATATTTATATACTAGCGGGGGGCGGGGTACTCGGCGTTTCCCGGGTTTTTAGAGGAGTGTGTGGTTGGGGGTGGTAAAATGAAAACAAAGCGAAGTAATAACCTTTGTTTAAATATTATAAAAGCAAACAATGTTAAAACTAAAAAAAAAAAAAAAAAAAATTTGTGAAAAAAAAGAAAAAAAAAACAATTAAAAAAATTAATGTGATAAAAAAATTTGAGGTGGGGGGCTCGAAATCGAATTAATGAGGCGAAGGCGCCAAAAAAAGACGTGATTAATTAACTAAACAGTGAATTAGGTCAAATATCAATTCCGTAGTGAAGTTGGTTTTGGTTTAGTTTCAGTAAGTTTTTTGTTTTCTCGAATTCTAAATGAAATTATTTGTTTTAATTTTAATTTAAGTGTAATGCAAGTGAATCCACGATATCGTTGCATTGTAATAATTAATAGTAAAGAATGAATTCTTTGTGTCAAAATAAATATTTAGTTGAAAGCACTAATAAATAAAGCTATAGTTAGATTGCAAGGTTAGAGTCGTTAAAACCGGAAATACAAACCGGTTAGTCTCGCAGGTTGCGTCTTACTAAAAAAAGAAAAAAGAAAACAGTAATAATAATCGCGTTTTTTTTTTTTTTTTTTTTTTTTTTTTTTTTAAATTATGAGAATAACAGAAAGCAGAAATCAGGGGAAAAAGATTAAAAAAAAAATAAAAAACGGCATAAATAACCTTGTACAATTCCAAACCGGTGTTTCCTCGTACTGTTCCTTGTAAACGCATCCACTGCAGTGTAAATGGGGAGCGGGGAAAGGAGGAATCTAATAGAGAGAAAAGATGGTGCAACATCCAATGAATCTAACCGATTTTGGCAGTGGACTCTCACCGGAAAAAAATATAGGAATGTATGATTGTCGAAGAACTGTAGAGGTAATAGGCCTATAGCACACCTCAGATAATGTGCTACAGTTAGTATGCATTACATTTGCATGTAATGTCATGATTTTTAATCCTATTAAGATCAAAGTTGTTGGGGAAAAAATGAGTTCATTTTATTTATATATATATATATATATATATATATATATATATATATATATATATATATAGAGAGAGAGAGAGAGAGAGAGAGAGAGAGAGAGAGAGAGAGAGAAAATAAAAAGGAACAAACCGTATTATGTGTTCATCAACGTTTTCGTCTTTATTTCGAGACAGTCTCGAAATAAAGACGAAAACGTTGATGAACACATAATACGGTTTGTTCCTTTTTATTTTCTCTATTTTGTCGGAATACTATTTCCATCATATATATAAGATAAGATAAGAAGAAGATAGATAGAAAAGAAGAGATAGAGAAGATATATATTTTTCAATTTCTAAAATACAGTAAAATTGATGTTTATAGATATCTAGTATGAATAGAAAACCAGTAATATTATTGCACATAAAAAAAAACATGCTGATATAAGGATTATAACCATTATTGGATCCCTTGTATATTTTTATTCAAGAAAAGTAGTGTTTCATCTTGGTAGAGGGCTTTGTTTTCAATTGCACCATAATTCCCCACACATGCCCCACACACATGAAGAGTTTAAATGCAAAACACAATAAATGCTATTTTCCAAACTTATGAAAAGTGTGGCATTTCATCTAACACACTCCAAATCATTTTGCTAATGTGATATTTGCCCAATATTCTTGATTTTTAATTAAAATAAGCTTCTATGATTTAATTTCAGATTTGAAATATTCGTCTTTGAAAGTCTAATTTTTCTATTTTAAGAAATGAGATTTTTCACATTTTGCTTTTCAAATTCTTATATATATCTTTTATTTATCTATATATATAAAAGGCAAAATGTGTGTGATCATTTTATGTATATCTTGCAAAGGCTTTTTTCGCCGACGCTCCCGGGGCGGAGGGGCCCGTGTTACTATCACTTAGAACTGTTTATATACCCCCTAGATAATAATATCTAGGATTTGGGAATGCGGGTTGCCTCTAGATTTATTTACATCGACTTTTACAAAATTATTGCTGTTTCAGCCCGTCTTGTGTTTGTTCAGCTTTTTCGTATAAAAAGCGAAACTAATTCAAAGCTAAGGCACTCTTCCCGACAATCACACCAGGAAACATCCAGAAGCAATCAGCTTTGATCAATGTGGGGCCAAACTCCTTATATCAGACAATTGCTATTCAGTCTGGTCAATGGGGAGCTGGTTTCCCCCTCCCCAACATCTTTGCGAAAAAAAAAACAGTCAAAGTTGGGTAAACAAACCCAAATGCTGCCCCACAGCAAAAGTCAACCGCGCGATTTCTATTTGACCTCATTAATGAGGTCAAATAGAAGCAGCAGAGCTAACTTTTATTGCGGCCACGTGTCAATTCTGTTAATAAATTCAAACGTGTTTCCGTTAGTATGTCACGGTGGCCCAATTGTTAATGTCGCACTTTTTTTTTCACACTTTAATTTCCAACTTTGTCTCAAAGGTTCGAGTTCGATCTCCATACAACTTTTTTTTTTATTTTACCCCCCCCCCCTCCGGAGTTTTGATTTACCCAAAACCACACACACCTCTAAACACCCGGGCATCGCTGGGTACCCCCCGCTAGTCTATATATATAAAAGGCAAAATGTATGTGACCATTTCGTGTATATCTCGCAAAGGCTTTTCTTGCACACGCTCCCGGGGGGGGGGGGGTTACAGTTGCTGACAAGTGTTTATATAGGCCCTAGATAATATCTAGGATTTGGGAAAGCGCGTAGCGTATAGATTTATTTACATCGACTTTTACAAAATTATTGCTATTTTGGCTTCTCGCGTGTTGATTGGGCTTTTTCGTATAAAAAGCGAAACTAATATACTCAAATAAATAATTTATTTTGATACTACACTTTGATCTTAGCCAAAAGACCAAGTAAAAAAAAAGATGTGTATTATATACTTATTCCAAACATCACACACTGCTAAACTGCTGATTCTAAATTCTTAAATAAAAACATTATTATTCAGAAAGCCATTCTTAGTATTAGGAGGTTATCTCTATATAAATAAAATGAACTCATTTTTTCCCGTCTGATTTTGACCTTAATAGGATTAAAAATCAAGATATTTCATGCAAATATAATATGCACAAACGGCAGAACAATATCTGAGGTGGGTTATAGGCTTATTATTTCTCAAATTCCTCGATAATCTTAGATTTCTATACTTTTTCTGCTGAGAAGTCACGGCCAAAATCGGTTAAGATCAATGGAAGTGGTAAAATATTTTCTCTCTAAAAAATTCCTCCTCCCCCTGCCACCACTTAACACCGTTTGGGGATCGTTCACAAGGAACAGTTGAGAAGAGAACACCGATTTGGCTTCGTAGTTCTTTCATGTGAAGTTATTTAAAATCACTAAACTAAGCTGCAGTGCTCTGTGGCGTAGTGGTTAGCGTGCTGGACAATTCACATTATATTTTCACGTTCGCGCCGACCTACCGTAGTCGTTTTTTTTTTTTTTCCTAAACAACTGGAATGGACTTTTCTTGGTGGCCGAACTGTTAACGTTGCAGATGTTTTTTTTTTTTGTTTTTTTTCACACTTTATTTTCCTACTTTTACTCATGACTCCGGGTTTGATCCTTCCTACTTACCTACCATAACATTTTTTAAAACTCCCCCCCCCCCGTCCCGGAAACAAACACTCGGGCAACGCCGGGTACCCCCGCTAGTGTTTTTTATATAATCTTCAGTTAAGGAGGAAGGGTTTTAAGGAATTCATATAAAAGTATTATGTACTAGCAGATTACCTGACATAGGTGGAAATATATTGAATACCCAGCGTTGCCTGTGATCGGATAAGATTGGTTGATACTAGCCTATTACCCGGCGTTGACCAGGATTGTATTACATAGCTGTACTAGCAGAATACCCGGCATAGCCCAGGATTGGATAAAATTGGTGTATACGTACTAGCAGATTACCCAGCGTCGCCCAGGATTGTATGACATAGCACTAGCATTACATATGTACTAGCAGATTACCCGGCATGGCCTGGGATCGGATAAAATTCATGGAATTTTTCCTACCAGAACACTCGGCGTTGCCTGGGATTGAAAAAAAATTGGTTGATATATGTATTAGCCAAATACCCCAGATATTGCCCGGGATTGCATTACATAGGTGGATATATGTACTAGCAAAATACCCGGCATAGCCTGGGATTGGATGAAGTAGATGTATATGTACTAGCAGAACAGCCGGCGTCGCTCAGGATTGTATGACATAGGTGGATATGTACTAGCAAAATAGCATGCGTTGCCCAGGATTGTATGACATAGGTGAAGTATAGGTCCGCTTTGACAATGTTGAAGGTGCTTGTGCATTATAGGTCCGATTTGAAAAATTTTGAAGGTGCTTGTGCAGTATAGGTCCGATTTAACAATTTTGAAAGTGCTTGTGCATATAGGTCCGATTTGAAAAATCTTGAAGATGCTTAGGCAGTATAGGTCCTATTTGACAATTTATTAGGTGCTTGTACAGTATAGGCCCGATTTGACAATTTTGTCAGTGCTTGTGCAGTATAGGTCCTATTTGACAATTTTGAAGGTGCTTGTGCAGTATAGGTCGTATTTAACAATTGTGAAGGTCCTTGTGCAGTATTGGTTCGATTTTACAATTTTTAAGGTGCTTGTGCAGTATAGTTCCGATGTTTCCTAGCAGAAAATTCGGCGTTGCCTGGGATCAGAAAAAATTGGTTGATATACCCGGCGTCACCCGGGACTTTTACATAGGTGGATATATGTACTAGCGGAATACCCGGCGTAGCCTGGGATTGGATTAAATAGGTGTATATTTACTAGCAAAATACCCAGCGTCGCCCGGGATTGTAGGACATAGCACTAGCATGACATATGTACTGGCAGATTACCCGGCATGGCCCAGGATTGGATACAATTCATGGAATGTTTACTAGCAGAACACTCGGCATCGCCTGGGATCAGAAATAATTGGGTGATATTTGTACCCATCATCGCCTGGCATGTAAAACGTTGCTGGAAATATATACTTGCAGAATGTATCGAAGTTAATTTTTCAATAAATAGGCCGATAATGTGGGTTAAATCATTGAAAATTACTGTCGAAATTAGTAACATATCCAAATATTTAAAAAAAATGATGAAATGCAAGTTATTTTATTGGTGTGTTTGTAATGAAATAACCAGCCTAGACAATGTATCAAAGTTATTTTATTAGGAGGGGGGGGCCGATAATGTGGGTTGAATCTTTAAAAATAATTGTCGAAATTACTAACATATCCAACAATTATCAAAAGTGATGAAATTTGAGTTATTTTAGTGTTGTGTTTTTAATGAAAATAACAGCCCAGACAATATTATGAAAAATTATTAAATGTGAGTTATTTGATTAGTGTGTTTGCAATGAAATAAACAGCCAAGACAATGTATCAAAGGTATTATTTTATGTATGCAAGCAGAATACATGGGCACATGGGATCTAATGAGATAGATGCAAATATATACTAGCAGAATACCTGACGTTGCCTTGGATTGGATGAGATTGATTCAAATATATACTAGCAGAATACCTAGCGTCGCCCAGGATGTACTGAGATGTATTGAGATATATACTAGCCGAATACCCGGCATTTCCTGGGATTGAATGAAGTAGGTGAGAATATATACTAATAAAATTCCCAACGTTGCTTAGGATTGAATGATATAGGTGGAAATATATATTAGCAGAATACCAGGCATCGCCCTGGGTTCAATAATGCAGGTGCAAATAAATACTAACAGAATACCTGGCGTCGCATGGGAATGAATGAGATAGGTATAAATACAGAATAGACGAATATTTGGTGTCGCTCGGGATTGTATTAGGTAACTGCACATATAGACTAGCAGAATACCCAGCGTTGCTCAAGATTGAATGAGATAGGTGAGGAAATTTACTAGCAATATCCTCGGCTTCGCATGGAATTGAAGAAAATTGATAGAAATATATATTAGCAAAATTCCTGGCGTTGCCTAGGATTGAATGAGACGGGCAAATATATACAAGCAAAATAATCATCGTCGCTCTGGATTAAATAAGGGTGGCAGAATATAAAGTCTGTACCATAAATGGCTTAAACAATTTTTTTTATCTAAAAATTCCTTCATTTGTCAACCGATTCCGGATATGACTTAAACAGTTTACGATCTCAAAATTAGATTAATACATATATATATTGTTGGTTTTCTAGGACAGTTTCTTTAGGGAGTAATCTATATTTTTTAAGTTATTATCCAGGAATGATGTGATGGTTGGAGTGGTGGGTAGGAAGAAGCATGATTATGTTAATTTCAAACATGCTCTTGCGTTTTCTTTTGGAGGTTGGGTTGGAGAGAGTAATGTCCGTTTTGAGGTAAAAACGCTTCTGAAATTGTTTCATATATGTATTTAAATTACCCGTCTTAGTGTAGGTAAAATTATTTTAAGTATGTGTTGTATATTACTCGTCCTTGCAAAGGTAAAATTATTTTAAGTATGTGTTTTATATTACCTGTCCTTGCAAAGGTAAAATTATTTTAAGCATGTGTTTTATATTACCCGTCCCTGCAAAGGTAAAATTATTTTATATACATGCTGTAAATTATCTACCCTAGATAAGATACAATTATTTCATTCGTGTAATACCCGTCCTAGGTAGGTAAATATTCTTTTGCTTGAAATAGCAAATGATACATAGATATTAAAAATTCCTCTCTTCTAAGAATAATGATTAGATTCAAAATCAAATTAAATTTTCTCATAGCTTATACGGTCCCGAGCAACGGCGGGTAGCCCCGCTAGTATATAAGTGAAAATGTGTGTGTGTGTGTGTGTGTGCATGCTTTTGACAGAGGCCACGGATTTTCACGAGATTGGTATCATTTTCAAGCTCGACATCTTGGATGACAAATATCGAAAAATTGGCGAAAAACATTAATTCCTTCACCCTAAACTGGCCATTTTTGTACAGAGAGGGGGTAGCAAAAAATCGTTCCTTCATGACAAGATAGCTTCTATGCATGCGCAAATGATGTCAGAACTTGAATTAGTTTAAATATTAAAAGAACGACCCAAATTTGTTAACGTCCTCTTAGCTCAGTTGATTAAAGCGTGGCGTCATTATCTAAACGTTGCAAGTTTAAATTGCGATGTGAGATGTCTTTTTTTTCGATTTTTAAAGTTTTAATATCAAAACAATATTGAAACAATATTGAAATATTGAAACAGGTTATTTATGCCATTTTTACACTCGCTGTTTTTTTTTTGTTTTTATTTTTCAGATTTTTTAAAGTTTTAACGTTTGTTTTTCTGTTTTTTTCCCATCACATTCGCATTTTCTTTGTTGTTTTTCTGATTTTAAGAAATTTTAACATCGTTCGTTTGCCTTAGGTTCGTTCTTTTTTTTTTTTTTTTTTTAAGTTTTACCATTGTTTTTTTTTTTAAAGTTTTACCATTGTTTTTTTTTTAAGTTTTACCATTGTTTTTTTTTAAAGTTTTACCATTGTTTTTTTTTAAAGTTTTACCATTGTTTTTTTTAAAAAGTTTTACCATTGTTTTTTTTTTTTTTTAAAGTTTTACCATTGTTTTTTTTTTTTAAAGTTTTACCATTGTTTTTTTTTTTAAGTTTTACCATTGTTTTTTTTTAAGTTTTACCATTGTTTTTTTTTAAAGTTTTACCATTGTTTTTTTTTAAAGTTTTACCATTGTTTTTTTTAAAAAGTTTTACCATTGTTTTTTTTTTTTTAAAGTTTTACCATTGTTTTTTTTTTTTAAAGTTTTACCATTGTTTTTTTTTTAAAGTTTTACCATTGTTTTTTTTTAAGTTTTACCATTGTTTTTTTTTTAAAGTTTTAACATTTTTTTTTTTTTAAAGTTTTAACATTGTTTTTTTTTTAAAGTTTTAACATTGTTTTTTTTTTAAGTTTTAACATTGTTTTTTTTTTAAGTTTTAACATTGTTTTTTTTTAAGTTTTAACATTGTTTTTTTTTTTAAGTTTTAACATTGTTTTTTTTTTAAAGTTTTAACATTGTTTTTTTTTTTAAGTTTTAACATTGTTTTTTTTTTTAAGTTTTAACATTGTTTTTTTTTTTAAGTTTTAACATTGTTTTTTTTTTTAAGTTTTAACATTGTTTTTTTTTTAAGTTTTAACATTGTTTTTTTTTTAAGTTTTAACATTGTTTTTTTTTATATTTAAACAGGGTTATTACTTCACTTATTCTTTTGTTTTGATTTACCCCCTTCGCCCGCCTGAGCACACACCTCTAAACACCCGGGCAACGCCGGGTACCCATATATATATATATATATATATATATATATATATATATATATATAAAAGCGAAAATGTGTGTTTGTTTGTGCATTTTCGTGTATGTCTGCAAAAGGCTTTTTCCAGGAAGCGATCGTTCAGCTCACTCCTTAAAACTTTTTATATTACGTCTAAATCATAATATCTACGAGTTAACAAGGGGGGGGGGTCGCCTGCCTATTTAATTTGCCAGACTTTGAAAAGCTAAATATTCCACATTTTTGGATCAGCGTGTGTGGATTCAGCTTTTTCGTATAAAAAAAAAGCGAAACTAATTTGAAGCTTAAGACATCCCGCCGGGAAAGTCCAGAAAGTAATCAGCTTTGATGAATGCGGAGTTTCTCCTTATATTAGACAATTGCTATTCAATTTGGAGAATCCCCTTTTTATGGGGAGCTGGTTTCCCCCCAACATCTTGATTAAAGCAAAAAAACAAAAAAAACTGTCCCGCAGTAAAAGTTGACCTCATTAAGTCATTAAGTATGGGCACCTGCCAATTCTTAATACTTAAATAAATTCAAACATGTTTCCGTTACTATTTCTTGCTGGCCGAGCGGTTAATGTTGCACGTTTTTTTTTTTCACACTATTTTCCAACTTCGCTTCAAGAATGCTTCAGATTCAATCCTTCCTACTTACCTACTAAAACTTTTTACCCCCCCCCCCCGGACACAAAAACATCCAGGCAGCGATTTTTTTAAATTTTTTTTATTCTTTTGTTTTGATTTACCCAAAAGTGCACACACCTCTAAACACCCGGGCAACGCCAGATACCCCCGCTAGTATATATATAAAAGTGAAAATTTGTGTTAGTGTGTGCACTTTTTCTGTATGTCCGCCAAAGGCTTTTTTCCAAGGGTGCTCGGTCGGCTCACTCCTTAAAACTTTCTATATGCTGTCTAAATCATAATATCTACGACTTAAAAACACCCGGCCAATGATTTTTTTTAATAAGTTTTAACATTCTTTCTTTTTATATAATATTTAAACAGGGTTATTACTTTACTTATTCTTTTGTTTTAACCCCCCCCCCCTCCCAGCACACACACCTCTAAACACCCGAGCAACGCCGGGTACCCCCGCTAGTATATAAAGGGCAAAAATCTGTTTAAATGTATGTATGCTTGTATGTCTGCCTAAAACTTTCGACAGCAGCGACTGATTTTCATGAGATTGATATTATTTTGAAGCTCGATCCTTCAGACGACAAATATTGAAAAATTGAACAAAAATATTAATTCTTTTACCCTCAAGTGGGCACTTTTGTACAGGTAAGGTCGGTTTTTTTCACTGACATTTTTTATAAATCATTCAACCCTTGCTTCCACGATGTCGCATAAAACGTGTTATTTCAACCATCCGTGACATCAGAACTACTGCAGGCACATCGGTAAGACAGACTTTTTTGTTTTTTTTTTCACCTCATTTTCCTCTGGCGTGATACGGGTTAGAGCCTGCTTACTACTCCTATTTTTTTGTTTTTTTTTTTTGCTCAACCAACACTCTTACACATACCTCCACTTTCTTTTCCGTCTTTCCGTCACAGGTTCAAGCCTGCCTTCCTACCACAATTTTTTTTTCCTCTCTCTCTAAACACACACCTCCAAACACCTGGACAACGCCGGAAACCCGGGCACCCAGGCTAGTGCATATATATATATATATATATATATATATATATATACACATATACATATACACACAAACATTTTTTCATAAAAATGTTATTTAAATCAGTAATACAACAAAAATTTAAAACACTATATATACTACTAACAAACAATTCAAATAGTTATTTGAATGCCTAATTTGCATAAGTATTTTTTTAAAAAGCTTATAATACATTAATATTTGATGTTATTATGTTATATTGCCCTATTTTTACTATATAGTTTGGTCAATATTAACAGCAATTAATTAAAGTGATTAAAAAAAAAAATGACTCATTAAAAATTTACTACAATGCATAAGTGAGAAAAGAACAGGGAAGAAATGGTTCGCTCACTACCATTTATTACAACGCCTATTTTATTTTTATGGTTCTTTAATGGAATTATTGTTTTCATCCTGTAAGCAAAACATTTCACATTTGTGTTTAGACGTTTCTTGGAAGCGTTTTGGGAGTTCAACAAGTTGCCATTTGTTTTTAAATTGTAAGTTGAAAAAGTGTTACATCCCATATACACCAACCACGTCTCAAACAAATTGATTTCTTCTTTAAAAGCCAAATAAATTTGTATCAAAATTACCAAAATGTTAATCTTTATGTTTTTATATTTATAAACGAAAAAGTGATGTTTAGAAGAAACTTATGAAATGTTTATTATTTAAAATTTTAGTTTCAAGTATTTAGTATTTCGAGTAACAAACTAGTAAAACCAGCTACTGTGTGTATGTGTATTATATATATATATATATATATATATATATATATATATATATATATATATATATAAAGTAATGTGATTGATAATTTAAAATTTAAAAATCAAATTATAATTAAATTAAAAATCCGTTTCATAAGAAGGAACAATAACAAAATCAATTATCTGTACGATCGTTTCGGAAAACAATGCTTTAAATAAGATAAAAAGCTATAGCAAACATCTAAATGAATATTTTAACCATAGTTCCTGAATTCAAAAAGCGAAAAATTAAAAGATTCATCTGCCTTACTTTTAATGCTAGGTTAATTTATGGTGTCTTTTAAATCCAATAAAAACCCTTCAAATTTGCTGACGAGGAGACCTTGCTTATTAAAAAACTATATGTAATTATTGTACATAACTTGATATATACCACAATAAAAAGCATTGTTTTCCGAAACGATCGTACAGATAATTGATTTTGTTCCTTCTTATGAAACGGATTTTTAATTTAATTATAATTTGATTTTTAAATTTTAAATTATCAATCACATTACTTAATATTGAATTAGCTCTAGGACATTTAACTATCGAGCTTATTAAACTAGTAATTTCACTGTTACATTAAAATACACTCAGCTCTTTAGACTATTGTTCTAATCTCCTTTAAATATATATATATATATACACACACACACACACACACACACACACACACACACGCATACATATTCTATATTTGTTGACTTCTAAAACCCTCTTCATAAGAAATGAGTAAAATTGTTTGAAATCTATATTAATCATCACTCCAATTTCATCATAGCAACCATAGAATTTCTTGGGTTCTTTGAATGAAGAAAACAATTTTAAGTTTCTTATCAGACCAATGATTTTTCCTGGGTCACACATCACATACATTAATACGGTTGTTGTTTCCAACCTACACATACTGTCAGCAAGTACAAGCAAGTAAACATGCATAGATTTAAATAAGCGTCTGCACTTGATAGAAAAATACAAAGTGTTGAGAAGAAGTCAACAGAAGATAAAACACAGAAAATAATGCGAAAAGGAACAAAAAGACTTGGACAACAAATACAGATTCCTTTTGTCACCGTTGGATTAAAGGTTATTAGTGGATTCTGTACCTTTTTTTTTTTTTAATTTTCATAAACACTCAAGTATTTATGAAAATTAGACTTTTAAACTTACAAAATCCACTAATAAGCAAATGCTGTCAGGTTCACCAATAACCAATAACATCTGATTCGTTTTAAATTATTTCATCAGATTTTCTTTTCATCAGAGGAGGACCATCACAATTTCATCGTAATTGAATTTAATGACATTTTTGGGATTTCCGAAAAAAAGAAAAAATATATCAGGAACTAAAACAAATTTCCTATTTCAACAGAGACTGGAATTTTATATATTCATATCTTTCTATGCTGTCCATGTTTATCTTCCTCTGAAGTCATCAGATCTAAGCCTGTGTGGATAACAAACATTGCATCATCATTCTTGTATCCTCTCCATGCAACGCATATTCACCCAACCCTCACTGGCCAGAATTCACTTTCATGCACCATCACATGGTATACACATGCCCAATATTCTTCCGTTGATCAACAGTCGTAACAAACTGCTTGTTAATGATGGCAAAGGTTCCATAAACTTACTCCATCCAATCCTAACTAGCAACCATACTTGAACCTGCAGCACTATGCTGCAATTATCAACGAAACAAAACAATCCACAAAATTAGTAGTGAAAGCTTTATTACAAGTTTAATATGATTAGTGGATTATAAAACTTTACTTGAAAAAAAGTTGCATTTGATTAAAGGACTTTGTTTTAAATTACATTTACAAGAGGCAGAGACAGCTTAAATATAGGAAACAAAAATTTTTTACATTTTTGACACAGAATAAACGATAAGCAATTATTAATGTTCAAAGATAAAAATGCTTTTAAACTTTAAAACAAAAACTGATAAGATTCATTTAAATGCAATATTTTGTGAAAGAATAATAATTAAACATTTCTGATAACAATGAGAAAGTTTTCTTGTGGTTTAAAAGAGACAATCCAACAATTTTTTAGGGACAAACACTACTGATTTCTCTCTTTTCTCGAAATCAACTCCTTGCTTCTTATTCACCTCAGCTGATCCCCATACATGCTAATTAGGTGCAACAATACAAAATCCTATAACTACAAAGAGAAACCTCCTTCCACTCTGGCAGATGGACAATCATGACATGCGAAGCACCACATTCTCTTCTCAACTAGTAGATGTTCTCCTTTCTTTTGCCCCCCCCCCATCCTATGATCACACAAGTGAAAGTGGAGGCTGGTCGTTTTATGCTAGTACTCTGCCATAGTGTAACAGTTATTTATTCGTCTCTGACGTATCAGGATTTGAATTGCTAATGGAATAAGGCAGATCAGGTAAAGTAGGTTTTTGTCTTTCCTTTCACTCTTAAGCATGGAATCGCTACTGCTTGCATTGAAATTTGGTTTTCTCCATCCAACATTTTCTGATAATGTGCCATAGATTTTATACACTATCAATGTTAAATTGAAAGGTGGCCGCATGCCATTGATGACCGACTTCTCATTGTGGTGATATGACATGATCTGAATTTCAACATGCAATGTTCTTATAAATTCTTCATCTAAACTATGTCATCCTCTTTATGATGTGTAGTGATTCTTTGATAATCCGAACGGGCACAATATGATTTAGTATGAGTGCAGCAAACTGGTGAATGCTGACGAGGGATGAATCATCCCATAGCGTGATTTACCAATACACAGCCTCAATAATATGGCATCTTTTGTATAGCAATCCGCTTTACTGTCCTATGACACCTTTCTATGATAGCATTTCCTTATGGCCTATATGCACATCATGGTCAAAAGTTGACAAACCATTCATTCATTCATGAACTGTCTGTGAACTGATGATTTCAGATGTGCAATTATTAGGTAAAATCTCGGCTGGGGAGTGGGTGCATGTTAAAAAATACTGAATCTAATTGCCATATCACAAGTGCAACGTTTCCATGCTGTAAAGTCAAGATTTAAAAAACATATGGTACCACAACCATTGTAGTGCATGATCTCTATACCTAAATGGTTCTATACTTTTTTGTTTTATGACGCTGGGTTGAGTCTATCATCTGACATAATTGCTCCTACTGTCGCTTTAGACATGAATGGGTCAATTTTATGCACAAAATATAATATTTGTGCCAAACCCATGATGTCAAACCTCGTTCAACTGTGTTGGCTTCAGTTCCACTGTTGCAAGAGCACACACTGGCTGTGTGGGTTCAATCTCTCTCTTCACATAATTGAGCCACCATTTGGGAACTCTTGTCAGTGAGTCTGGTTGGTTCTGGTCCGATCTTGTAATGCTACATCAACCAAAATATTGTCCTCTTTCACAGGTGAGATTATTTCACATCCAATCTCCATCTTATGAGCATATCGCAGCATAACAAAACAATTGTTTATTTAAACAAATACTTTCTACGTGTTTTGTGTTTCAACCATTATTTTAGAATGAGAACCATGGATTACTACATTTGCCTTCTTTTTTGCTCTCTGCTTTAAGAGAAAGTCGAATAATTGTAATTATACAGCTTTTTCTTAATGCACTAAAATTGTAATTGCCCGATAAACTACAAAAGTCCAAAAATATTTTAAATAGTGAAAATGGGCCACATCTTTGAAAACATTATTTCATAAGTTTAATTTGAAAATTTAGAAAACTGAAAAATATCATTTGTTTTATTAAATGATTAAAATCATTTCTTTTTAGACTTTTGTTGTTAAAGCAATTTATTCATAAAAGAATAGTTTTTTTCTCTTTGCATAAAGTAAATGTTAAGAAATTAGTAAAATTAGTAGTTTAAAAATTTTTTCTCCCAGAATTCTACTTTTCTTCAGCAAAAATTGTAGATGTCTTCAATTTTTGCTCATACGTTTCTGTTCCTATTCTTCGTACTGTATTTTATTTACACCCGCTTCAGGTTAGACAAGGTCAAGTGTGGTTTTGACAAGCCAGAACACTAGGATTAGCACTTTCTGGTCTATATAAAATACCTGAACAGTTTCATCAGCATTCCCTCGTAGAGGTGTCTCAGGCGACTAGCAATAAACTAATCGTTTCTCAAAAAGTCGATAAAAACTAGCAGGTTGGACCTCCCAAGACTAAACAATGATACCTTAGTCTGACAGAGCAGAACTAAAAGAAACCACCTAAAGCTCACCGTCTGCCAAATTGCCCAAGTATGAATAACTATTGTATAAAAAATTTATGACAAGAAAATGTTTGGTATTGTGTGTACTTATCAGGTTTCAGTTTCCATTGCTGGAATATAATTTTGATCGCTTTTATCCAAGGACAAAAAGAATCTTTTTCTTATAATTTCACTCAATTATATAAAAAAAATGGAAATAAAATGTGAATTTATAAAAAGAAGAAAATAAAAGAGAAATGAATGGACAAAGACACCGTGTAAGGGAAATAACTCTTATTAAGAATATTTAGCTGAGTCACTATATATTCTTTTTTGCTGTCTCATTGTTTCATTTCTTAGCAATTCAAATTTATTATTATTATCTATATTCTGTGGAGCGAGTCACAATTGCTTTATTCAGACTGAACAATGGTATTTGTTAGTGTAATTCATGGAATCAGTAGATTTACTGCGGAAATGATTAATTCTTTATATTGTTCACTGTTGCAGGAATTACATAAATAATTACTGTATCTTCCAAGTAGATAAATAAAACAAAAAATAATTAAAAGATAATGACATGGCACTAATAAAGATGAATCCAGTTAAATTTGAATGAAAAATCTGATTTAAAGCGATATGAAACCATGCAAGTCTGATACTTAATATTCATTTTCATAGTTTAAATTTTTTCAATTAAATTCGTTGTGTGTAAAGTCTTTCAACTTTAAAAAGCAATAAGATATTTCATTTTAATCAAATAATTTTTTGTAACTTTTTTTTTTTTTGTTGATACAATGAAACTAGTTCATTTTATTTTTTTTAATACAAGATTAATGAAAGCAAAAAATTTTCCAAAAACTGAAACAAAATAATTGTATCTCTCACAAAATGCAGTGGTGTCCATGTTCATTAAAACATTTGCCTGTCATGGTTGTGTAGAAAAACAACGTATGTGATATCATTTAGCTATTACATAAGGAAAACGTACATGATACAATACCTATTAAAAAAGATCAATAATAGTGTAAACTAAAATTCTTGTTAATGATTGTATTTTCATTTCTTGGTTCATTAGTTGATTTAGGTCAACTTTTCTTTTACTCTCTTCTTAAGTGACATACCAAGCTAATTTGAAACAAATTAAATTTTTTTAAAAACTACTTAACCCCCACTTGACACCTT
The DNA here is from genome assembly GCF_053919585.1 of Euprymna scolopes. NCBI lineage: Eukaryota > Metazoa > Mollusca > Cephalopoda > Sepiida > Sepiolidae > Euprymna > Euprymna scolopes. The sequence goes on along the minus strand of NC_136517.1, from coordinate 70,385,464 downwards.
CTCCTTGGCTAACAAACATCACTCACTTGTGACTTGAGACGTCATATTCAGACTAAAGTTTAGAAAGTCATCATTTAAAATATCCTTTCTATTTTGATTAATTAACAATAATTGATTTTTCTAGAGAAATAATAAAAAAAAAATTTGTTTTAAATAAAAATGGAATTATTATTAAATTTAGTTTTCTTTAAATATTTCTACTGAATAATTGTTAATTAAAGTTAATGATTTTTTTATTTGACTCATGGAAGAAATCAACCAAAAATAAAAAAATTCCTGACTAATTTTGTAATCAGTAACAAATAAAAAATGTTGACTCAAATTTCAATAAGTTTTGCACTGATACAATTACCAGTTCACGTCAAATCACTAAAGTTAACCAATGATAAACCTAATCAGTACTTAAATAGGTGATCGTTTAGGAATAACCAGTTGCAGACATTTTCATGTATAAGTGGAAATAAAGTCATTTTTTGTAATACTCTTCGAGATTCCATATATCCTCTCTCCAGCTATGGTGGAAATAGTAAGATAGGCTAGACTCAATTCTTGGGCAACTAATCTGAGAGTATGAAAATTCATGAACAACACACTCCCATGAGGCATTCGTCTAAGCAATAGATGTGAAAGGTTTATTGTTAAACTAAGGCATTCTCACTTGTGATAGAATACTGAGGGGACTTTCTGGCTAGATGTAAAAACTAGAGTGATCTACTAAACTAAGGTTATTACATCTTGCCCATTTGAAGAGGCAGCTAAATACTATGACAGCCTTTCATTGTTTGCCTCAGCATTGCTTCCAATTGTTTCCTATTTCTCTTGGTTAACAGTAATCACTTAGTAATGCTTCTGACACAGAAGTGCAAATTTAGAGTTATAGATTGTGCAATTTTAAAAATTTAAAATCAAATATTAAAAAAACAAACTCAAAATGTTTAATTGAAAATCAGTGAAATGATGATATAGTATTGCTGCTGCTGCTGATGATGATGAACTAATGATAATGAACTGGTAATATAGTATTGATGATGATGATGATGAACTGGTAATATAGTATTGATGATGATGAACTAGGTGTATCAGAATTTTGGGGGAATTTTTGACACCCCTAACACAAAACTGCGAATAAAATATAAAAAACTCGTAATTTCTCTTTTTAAAGTGGGTTGTTTATTTTCTTTATGGAATATACTTCCAAAATAAACTATTAAAGTGGTTTAAAAAATAGAAATATTATTTTTTATTTAAACGAAAAGAAAAATGTTAACAAAGTGCCGGCACACGTTCATGCAACCATTTCTTTTATGCAATGAAATGAATTGAATTTTACGAGTTAAATATTTTTGAATTTTTAAACTTTAAAAATCTATCCAAATTTTTCTATTGGTTCAATTTTTATGATATTTTCAGGGTCAATGTGAAATTTTATGCTCTTTCCAATAAACCAAATATAATATTTTAGACAAACGTTTTTTTTAAATTCACCCTCCCCCCATTTTGAAATGTCTATTAAAATTTAAACAATTTACCCACCAAAGTTTTATATATCACAAATTGAAGATAAAAAGATCAATAAATAAAATATTCTAATTAAAAAAAAAAAAGTGTTATTTGGAAAATTACCTGTAAAGCTCAAAGTGTAAAACCCTTTTTTTTTTAAAAACCATATTGATTTTTCTTTTTCTTTTTTTAAGTGGAAGCTTATGGTATGCTTAGATTGTCAAATAGGTATTGGATGCTGACGACAATTTTTTTCTATTTCATTCAATGTTTTCTTTTTATTAGATATTTAAAAAAAAAAAATTCACTCGATAAAGAAGAATTAAAACATATTAAATCAAAAATTCATGTATTTCTTTAAGAGAATTAAAAACAAAAAAAAATGGAAATTCAGCAGAGCAAATTTTTAGTAATCGGCCACAATCCATGAATGAAATGTTATTATTTTGCAAATATGGTAGCACATACTGACCACTTTGTAGTCGAAATGAAATATGTCAAAAATACAAAAGGGAGATAAGGCTGCATGGCATAAATAATTATTTTTGTCACTTTGATGCTTCCGTATATGACAAATCAACGAACATCTGGTTTCACTAATGGCAGATAACAATTGTCGAAAAGACAGTTTTCCAGGACTCTTGATTTAAAAATCTTTTTATTTAAAAAATACATGGAATATAATATATAAATATGGACAAATTCTTATACATGAAGAATAGAAGCACCCATAGCTTAGTAATTTTGAACAGGTAAGTGATTTTTTGGCAGTTATATTTATTAGATTTCAATTAAGTTAAATTTGTTGATTTTCGTGAAATCCTTTTTAAAGAAAACCGATGAAAAAAAATATATTGTATATTTTTCGATTAAACCTTTTATGATTTTAAAATTTGGTCTTTGCTCATTTTATTGAAATAAAAATTAAGGTTTGAAATTACATTTTCATATTGTTATAAGCTTGTAGACATGGAGAGTCTAATAAAATGTTTGCAATGGCGACTTGCCCCAAAATTCTGATATACCTAATGATGAACTGATGATATAGTATTGATGATGATGCTATTGATGATGAACTAGTTTTAGTATTGATGATGATGAGCAGAGTACAGATATTTTATTCTTCCATTTGTTTCAACAAAAAAGGGGAAATAATCCAATTGTGTAAGCAATGTCTTTATCTATTTCTAATTATATTTCCCCAGGTAACAATGGAAGATTCTCACCTTAATTCAATGCTTAAATATTTATGGCTTCACGACCTCAAGAAAATCACTTGCAAGCAATTTTTATATTATAAAGTGCAATTAGGGTTAGGGTTGCGATTAGAAAAATTGAATACCTAATGTTTTACTAATATAGATCTCAAGTGAGAGTATTTAAAAATGAGGAAGACAGAAGATTTTCATCCCTGACAGTTGTACAATCAATAAAATTGTACAACTTTCAAGTACGAAGATATTAATAAGCAGCAAAATAGAAATGAGTGTTTGCAACAGACATTATCTAATGTCTGTTGCAAACATTAAATAATAATGTTTGTTGCAAGCATTAAATAATAATGTTTGTTGCAAGCATTAAATAATAATGTTTGTTGCAAGCATTAAATGATGTTTGTTGCAAGCATTAAATAATAATGTTTGTTGCAAGCATTAAATGATGTTTGTTGCAAGCATTAAATAATAATGTTTGTTGCAAGCATTAAATGATGTTTGTTGCAAGCATTAAATAATAATGTTTGTTGCAAACATTAAATAATAATGTTTGTTGCAAACATTAAATAATAATGTTTGTTGCAAGCATTAAATAATAATGTTTGTTGCAAGCATTAAATAATAATATTTGTTGCAAGCATTAAATAATAATATTTGTTGCAAGCATTAAATAATAATGTTTGTTGCAAACATTAAATAATAATATTTGTTGCAAGCATTAAATAATAATGTTTGTTGCAAACATTAAATAATAATATTTGTTGCAAGCATTAAATAATAATGTTTGTTGCAAGCATTAAATGATGTTTGTTGCAAGCATTAAATAATAATGTTTGTTGCAAGCATTAAATGATGTTTGTTGCAAGCATTAAATAATAATATTTGTTGCAAGCATTAAATAATAATGTTTGTTGCAAGCATTAAATAATAATATTTGTTGCAAGCATTAAATAATAATATTTGTTGCAAGCATTAAATAATAATGTTTGTTGCAAACATTAAATAATAATGTTTGTTACAAGCAATAAATAATAATGTTTGTTGCAAACATTAAATAATAATGTTTGTTGCAAGCAATAAATAATAATGTTTGTTGCAAACATTAAATAATAATGTTTGTTACAAGCAATAAATAATAATGTTTGTTGCAAACATTAAATGATGTTTGTTGCAAGCATTAAATAATAATATTTGTTGCAAACATTAAATAATAATGTTTGTTGCAAACATTAAATAATAATGTTTGTTACAAGCAATAAATAATAATGTTTGTTGCAAACATTAAATAATAATGTTTGTTGCAAGCAATAAATAATAATGTTTGTTGCAAACATTAAATAATAATGTTTGTTACAAGCAATAAATAATAATGTTTGTTGCAAACATTAAATGATGTTTGTTGCAAGCATTAAATAATAATATTTGTTGCAAACATTAAATAATAATGTTTGTTGCAAACATTAAATAATAATGTTTGTTACAAGCAATAAATAATAATGTTTGTTGCAAACATTAAATAATAATGTTTGTTGCAAGCATTAAATAATAATGTTTGTTGCAAGCATTAAATAATAATGTTTGTTGCAAGCATTAAATGATGTTTGTTGCAAACATTAAATAATAATGTTTGCTGCAAGCATTAAATAATAATGTTTGTTGCAAGCATTAAATAATAATGTTTGTTGCAAGCATTAAATAATAATGTTTGTTGCAAACATTAAATAATAATGTTTGTTGCAAGCATTAAATGATGTTTGTTGCAAGCATTAAATAATAATGTTTGTTGCAAGCATTAAATGATGTTTGTTGCAAACATTAAATAATAATGTTTGTTGCAAGCATTAAATAATAATGTTTGTTGCAAGCATTAAATAATAATATTTGTTGCAAGCATTAAATAATAATATTTGTTGCAAGCATTAAATAATAATGTTTGTTGCAAGCATTAAATAATAATGTTTGTTGCAAGCATTAAATAATAATGTTTGTTACAAGCAATAAATAATAATGTTTGTTGCAAGCATTAAATAATAATGTTTGTTGCAAGCATTAAATAATAATATTTGTTGCAAGCATTAAATAATAATATTTGTTGCAAGCATTAAATAATAATGTTTGTTGCAAACATTAAATAATAATGTTTGTTGCAAGCATTAAATAATAATGTTTGTTTCAAGCATTAAATAATAATATTTGTTGCAAGCATTAAATAATAATATTTGTTGCAAGCATTAAATAATAATGTTTGTTGCAAACATTAAATAATAATGTTTGTTGCAAGCATTAAATAATAATGTTTGTTGCAAGCATTAAATAATAATATTTGTTGCAAGCATTAAATAATAATATTTGTTGCAAGCATTAAATAATAATGTTTGTTGCAAACATTAAATAATAATGTTTGTTACAAGCAATAAATAATAATGTTTGTTGCAAACATTAAATAATAATGTTTGTTGCAAGCAATAAATAATAATGTTTGTTGCAAACATTAAATGATGTTTGTTGCAAGCATTAAATAATAATATTTGTTGCAAACATTAAATAATAATGTTTGTTGCAAACATTAAATAATAATGTTTGTTACAAGCAATAAATAATAATGTTTGTTGCAAACATTAAATAATAATGTTTGTTGCAAGCATTAAATAATAATGTTTGTTGCAAGCATTAAATAATAATGTTTGTTGCAAGCATTAAATAATAATATTTGTTGCAAGCATTAAATAATAATATTTGTTGCAAGCATTAAATAATAATATTTGTTGCAAGCATTAAATAATAATGTTTGTTGCAAACATTAAATAATAATGTTTGTTGCAAGCATTAAATAATAATGTTTGTTGCAAGCATTAAATAATAATGTTTGTTGCAAACATTAAATAATAATGTTTGTTGCAAGCATTAAATAATAATGTTTGTTGCAAGCAATAAATAATAATGTTTGTTGCAAGCATTAAATGATGTTTGTTGCAAGCATTAAATAATAATGTTTGTTGCAAGCATTAAATAATAATGTTTGTTGCAAGCATTAAATAATAATGTTTGTTGCAAGCATTAAATAATAATGTTTGTTGCAAGCAATAAATAATAATGTTTGTTGCAAGCATTAAATAATAATGTTTGTTACAAGCAATAAATAATAATGTTTGTTGCAAGCATTAAATAATAATATTTGTTGCAAGCATTACATAATGTTTGTTGCAAACATAAAATTTTTTTTTTTTTTTTTTTTACACAGTGATCACCACTTATCAAGGCCCGGAAGCCACTCAGGGATAAGGGTTATTGTAAGTACATAACGTTAGTGTGGAGATTTGATGAATAATGTTTGTTGCAAGCATTAAATAATAAAGTTTGTTGCAAACATTAAATAATATTTGTTGCAAGCATTAAATAATAATTTTTGTTGCAAGCATTAAATAATGTTTGTTGCAAACATTAGATAATAAATAATGTTTGCAGCAAACATTAGATAATGTTTGTTGCAAACATTAAATAATAATGTTTGTTGCAAGCATTAAATAATAATTTTTGTTGCAAACATTAAATAATGTTTGTTGCAAATATTAAATAATAATGTTTGCAACAAACATTATTTTATGTTTGCCACAAACATTAAATAATAATGTTTGTTGCAAACATTCATTTCTATTTTATTGCTTGTTAAGTATGGAAGCAATTTGTATACCTTCCCCAATGTTAGTCATATTGAATTTCAATTTTTTCAGAGAGACTTTCCAATCCTTGACTTTAATTCTGATATAGAAGCCGCTTGATAATCCAAGTGTAACAATTTTTTGTTATTTTCATATGTATGGAGACAGAAGATCAATATGTTAGAATTAGGTTAAGAGAATAGCAGGCAGAAATCACCTTCTCGCACTTTCTAGAAGATGCAAAAAAAAAAAAAATTTTTTTAAATAAAAAATAAGTCTGATTAAAAAAGCAATTTCTTTATGATTTTACTGAATAGGTTTTTTTTTTTTTTTTCAAAAATGTAAAAACTTTTTTAAAAAATCGAAAATCAATTTTTATTAAATACTAATAAAAATGTGATTTTTGATAAAATTTTACAAACATATGAAAAAAACATGAAAAGATCATCCATTCTCAGAAAGTATTTCACATTTTGTGAATGGATTTGGCTTTTTAAACACTTCTCATTCACCACTATTCATAGAAATGCTGTAAGCATGTCAAACTAGCAGGATATCTGATGAAACATCTTGATATTTGCATATTGTTTTTTTAAAAAAGACATTTAATTAGTATCCCATTATTTTCATTATTCACTGAATAAATCTTTCACTAATTGTTAAAATTCAATTGAGACATAGACAAGTAAATGTCACCAGTTTTATTAGGAATAAAAAACATTTTTGTACCAAAAGTTCCTCTAATCATTTATTTTAATAACACTAAAAGTTTGGATAGGAAAACGTAAATTTTTTTATTTATAGACATTTTTGTATGAACTGTTCTCGAGAGAGAATTAACTAAATCAAATCTAAATAATCAACAAACCTATATGACTGTGGTAACACGTCTTCAGTTGGTGTTGTTCTCTTATCACTAATATTTACTTGAGGATTCAAGTCAACCATTTCTCCTTCTCAGCTGGTTCATTTACACACATATTTGAAATATTTAACATTTCAGGGAAGATTATAATCGATGTCCACACTAAAAGTAATGAATTATTTTACTTCTACTTTTTCTTAATATATATATATATATATATATATATATATATATATATGATAACTAAAGTTGTCTTTGAGATGACAGGGGTTTTAATGGAACTGTGACAATGATCACAGTATTTGACCATGCTCTAAATCCACCCAATATAGAGATGGCAAGTATTACACATTAATTTATCGATTCTTTGAACCAAAAAACTCTTTGTTCCCCTTTTTATATTTTCCTCAAAAAGAAAAAAAAAAAACTATTTCAGTCTTTACTACCAATAAAAACTTGCCTTTAATTATTAAAATAACATTTTTGGTTTTTCAGATTGTGAGTAAACTTTTCAGAATAATGAGAGCATTTTAAAAATGTGTAAAATCACTGATTAGGTTGTGTTTCTCTTGGAAAGCACATCATTTATAAAGATGTATAGTTTCTCCTGATCAATATGTTTGAGAAAGTTTACAAACATTCAATAGAAACAATTCAATATTCATTTTATTCTTATAATTTCTATCTAATCTGTCAAATAGCCTGTTGGTTCTATCTAGATCATTAAAAAAAAAAGAAAAGAAAAAAAGCAATAAAGAAATGTAAAACAAAAAAAACTTTTTTCAAAAAATTCTATAAAATATTGCTTGCATTACAGAGTTTGAGTTCAATTGATCTACGTCAGATCTGATCAGTGCAGCTTACTGAATTTTTTGTAATCTTGTTTGTTTTAAGTGTAATAAAAATCCCAATAATATATATGGTCATTTAATAGATTTGTATTTCTAAAAATAAGAATGTAAAATAAAATCTGATGCTCTGATAAATTATTTCTTGGAATTGTCTTTTAGATTTTTAGTGGGGCTCACAAGTTAAAATTTTGAACAGTAATACCAAAAGATGAGAAAACTCAAAAATTCACCACAAATACAAAACTACAGTGACTCTTGAATAGGCAAAGTATAGAGATGGGCACAATGTAGGAAGCAAAGGGTAGACAATCCAAAAATTAAAGTTCTAATAATGGTTATAATAACTAATTAAAACTTAAGCATATAACATGCAATACGAGTCGAGGTAAATAATTCATTGGGTTTAGAAATCTTCCCATAATCATGCAAGGTTATTCTAATCGATACACAGCCTTGCAGATAAAAGAGCAACATAAGTCACTGAAATTCGTCTATACAAGATAGTTTGGAAACAGGCACAGTAATGAACATTGCAATTTAATTGACAAACACCTTTCTATGATTTCGACAAAGCCTTTATTTTGTGGTCCGCAAAGCATGTTGAATCCATATGATCATGCTACAGAAATAGCCTCTCCCCAACATGGTCTTGCTCTGAAACTAATGCTCGACATGAGACAAAAATTCTCTTCCATTGAGAACATCATCCTCATCTCTTCAGTCAGCAGACTGCAGTTCAGATTCACTATTTTTATCACAATTTGTGAGTTCAATCCCTGGTGAGGGAACTTACGAAAAAAGGCATAGAAAAAAGAAAGAGCACAATAAAGAAAAAAGAGAGAAAAAAAAATGGTTTCAGTTTTAAATTACCAGAGGTGACCAGCGACAACAAAAACTATTCAAAAAAGAAGGCTGGAGAACAGCCAAAAGTGTTCATGTGAAAAATATTTGAAAAGTTTATATATGTTCCATCTTGTGAAAAGTTTATATATGTTCCATCTTGTGAAAAGGCTATATATGTTCCATCTTGTGAAAAGGCTATATATGTTCCATCTTGTGAAAAGGCTATGAGCATAGAGGATCTTTAATGAAGAATAAACTTTATACATCGGGGAACAACAAACCCTAACTTCAACTACATGTAATTTCATACAATATTATCAAAGTCTCTTTTCACAGTCACATTTACATATTAAAGCCAATTGTGGATTTAGTCATTTCATGATAGAACTGACAGTGAAAGTAGATGAGTCACAAATCATATTTAAAACACAGGTAAAAGCTATTTTACTTACAATCATCAACTTAAAATTTATAAGTTACTTGGAAAAACACAGGAATTAATTAAATCTAAGGGAGATAATCCAAATAGAAAAATCAATATTGATGACTAAAGCAACCACATAAGTTTTATTTTTAATAATAAAAGTTTAAATAATGCTATCAAAGAAAAGTTCGATTTTGATCTGGAAGATTATTGTAAAATCAAATTCAAAAACTAAATCATTTAATCTTTTTACTAATAAACTAATTTATTTTTTTGAATAAACAGCAAAGAACATTTTAAGATGGGATTATGGTGGATAATGAAAAATACTGATTCTCAAAGAGACATTTTGTATCCTGCTGTTAGTTACATGTTGAAATACCAAGTTTGAATACTTTGTTTTCTTTTGTGTATATTGTTGAAATGACCGAACCAACACATTTATAGAAAATGGACATGATATTCCATATATTATTTTTCTCCATTAATTATTTCAATCAGATCTTTATGATTGCATTGTTATATTGTTATTATCAGTACAATGTTTACTATCATTTTTCTTCAATATTGAATAAAGCTGAGACAACCTTAATATTTTGATGTAAAACATTTTTGACTAATTAATTTACTCACTATAAGAACCGTTTTTATATTCTTGTTATAAATGTATAGTACATCAAATGTATTCAGTAAATACTACCCCCCCCCCTTCCAAGCACAACACTTTACATATAGAAGATAAATGAGGTTAATAAAAACTGGCCTCTGTAGAAAAATATGGCCTGAGATTGAAAAACTTTACACACATCACTGAGACTTACAATCATTTCGCACTCTACACAATTATTTTGAATAGATTAAAAAAAAATTTCTTCAAGTAAAATATTTCAGTAAGTTTTGTTTTTTCAAAAGAAAATGTGTTAATCCACCAAATTTTATGAATAGAAACCATTGTTGTGGCTCATCCACATGATAAACAATTTCAAGACACAAAGTTTCAGATTCATTTTACACATGAGCAGAACTACATTTACATTTTATTATTAGCTGGATCCATGTAAATTACATAATTTTCCTTTCATAGACGTACACACATGGATACTATGAATAATATATATGTACTCATTAATTTTGTTTGTTATTGCTTTGGGTAGATAAGTTCAATTATGTAAAGTGAAGCATTTATTTAAATATTATGAAGGAGTTACCTCCCTTATACTTTATGTCGTATCTTATTACTCTATATATATATTACTATATTTATTTATAATTAGTCACGGACACGCATTTCGTTGTCTATGATTTGAGTGTTGTGACCACAGTCACTAGTAGTCTAGCGCTCTTATTATTAGACTACAGAGTCTCACCAGAATTACTAAGACATGACTCAGATGTATGCACATTAATTTTCTGATTGTTTTTGCTGATAAAGACAAACGAGCGAGTTAATTGAAGCAATAATTGTGGCTGCGTTTCATATATCACCAACATTCAGCCATACTGAGGAGCCGTATAAACAATGAAATGCGCATCAATGAAGAATTATTTTAGAAATAAAATATAGACATTCTCATATACAAATTACAACATGGTATAAGGTAAGTAAATGAAATAATAACTGCACACCTTGATTTTATTTGTGTTTAGTTTGTAGTTTCTTTTTTGTTAATCATTAATTTATGTTGTAAAATTTTTGTATGCCATGAATATAAATACTTTTTGATTGGAAGATTAAAGACATTTTTCTCTTAATATCACACCAACACCAGTATATTTAGCATATTTAATGTTGTAACATAATAAAAAATACATTTTTAAATCAAATTTTAACTACCAAAAATATTAAGTTTGAAAATAAAACTAAAACTTTAGCAACATTAGATTATTACATTTTTTTTTTTGCAGCTGGACAAGTTGATGATTTGGAATAAGAAACTGACAAGTGATAACATTTGTACGACCATAGCAACAAGGTTAGTATTATGTTTACTTTTTTATAATTTTATTATTTTCATGAATTATTCGACTTTTTGATAAAAGCTCATATAGTGTCCATTTAGCAAAATGAACGCTCATCATGCAAATATCACTGGCGCTGTATATAAACACAACCAAAAATTTATTCTCATAACTTTTAAAATTTCAAAGTTTTTAATGCAGAAACATGTATCTATAATCACAATTAAGGTAATTACCTGGTTAATCATGTCATCAGGACTTGGGCTCCGTGTATTCCTGCCTTCGGAACTGATACTTGGACTACGGCTACGCTCTTTGGTAATTTCCACATCCGGGCTTTTGCTTCGGCTGAGGCTGATCCGCTTCCTTGGAGTGGGTGTTGGAATCGGGCTCTGGGTCAGATTCTGATCCGTGTTGGCAGCGGCTACTTCCTCATCCGACGCTGTGGGGCTCAGGCCTTGGTCATGGTCATCTTCCTCACTCCCTGGAGTTGGGCTTGCAGGTCGCTCAGCAGGACTCTCACTTTCACGATTCTCATTATTGCTGCGATTCTCCACTGGGGATTTTGGGGCCTCCTCCTCCTGTGCAATCTCAATCTCAATCTCACCTTCATCATTCTGGCCGGCTGAATCGAAACGAGGTGCCGGGGCTCCATCATCTTCTGGAGTTACAACAGCAACATCATCGTCTTCGTCGATCACTTCAATTTCAACTTCTTCCTCCTCCTGCTTTTTAACAGATGACGGAGTGTCATACGTGACGTTGCCATCAGGAGCAGCAATATCCGCTTTGATAGTGACGCTTATCTCTTGGTTATCGCTCGTCTCCTTCACAACATTCTCGTAAACATCGTCTTCTGCCTTGCCATTGGTGTCCCCAACATTCTCATAGATGGGGTCGGCAATTGTTTCACAGTTGGCGTAGATGTGGCCTTCAGGTTTAGTTTCGTTTTCCGCAGACATTTTCACCTCATAATCCACATCAAAATTATTGCTAATGCCGTTTTCTTTCGGTTTTTCCTGAAAGAAAATAAAGAAAATAATTTAGAAATATTATCTCATAAATAGTACATGTTGTGTATATGTTTATATTGAATCTGTAACACCTCATCAATGGAATATTCTAAGTTTGTGTATTTCTAATCTCATAATATGAATTGCATCTGTTATAAATTTGTGTGCAACACAAAGGGAGTTAATTCAGTATATTTTCAAACATATGATAGGTAAGTATTTTCAAACATATGATAGGTAAGTATTTTCAAACATATGATAGGTAACATATGATAGGTAAGTATTTTCAAACATATGATAGGTAAGTATTTTATTATTATAATTTGGAAACAGAAAAAATATAAAAACAATACAACTTGTATATTATTCCAGTATAGATATTTAATTTCATGCCTTTTCTATATGAGCGCTTCAGTCGATTACTAGTTTAAAAAATTCTCTGTTATTTGTGTTGATAACATTTTATATTAGTTCATTGATGCGGAATTGTTAGTTTTCATTTAATGCAACAATTGTTAAATCTTTTTTTATATTAAGCAAAAATGTTAACAGAAATATTTTCCATCAAAGCTTATAAATTGTAACACTTTATTTTGTTATAATCCATAAATAAAAACAAGCAAAAAATTAATTGTTGGATTATTTTATTAAACAACATATCAACTTTTACGGTCATTTAATAATGGGAAGCATTTTTCTGAAGAAATGCTTTTATTTTGTAAATGCATTGTTCAGTTTTAATAATTCTGTTCAACATATTTTTATAAGGAAAATCTGTCTTTATATTTTTTGTTTGTTTGTAACATCAAATAAAGGGAGACAATTCTGCAAACAATTGAACCCGTAATTTCTCAATAAGAAATTGGAACATAAATCCTTAAATCAATTTGATTAATTGCTAAAGATTTAGTTAATTCATTGAAGTAAATTTTGTATAATTAAAAAAAAATATTTAGGAATGCTTACTATCTAAAATAATGATTTTTTTCATCAATTTAAAAGTGAAAAAAAAAAACCAAACAACAAAAAACAAAAACATATCTGTGAGCTAAGTAAGTTTGTATGTCAACTTGCATTTTGGTTATTAAAACTAGAAAATAGGTTGATGGAATAATCTGTACTACATCTGTCTGGTTTTACTTATTCAGGTAAATCTGAGGATACAACAATATGTTCACAAATAAAATTTAACAATATCTTATATATAACATTCAATAAAGGTAGAGCAATTAAAATATTTATTTTAAAAAAGTACATCTTTAAAAGAATTTGAACAAAAATGAAAAAGTATGATCATAACATACCATGCATTGTGATACAAAAAGATATTTTTAAGTTGTTACACAAGAGCAAAAACACTTGTCATCTATTTTCTTACAGATTGTGTATAAATAAGGAGAATGGAATAGTTGTTTTTCTTACTAAAAGAACTAACAAAATCGCACGGAAATTGCTAGTTCAACCTAGCAATTGCTAGATTATTCTGTTCACCTTTTATCTATGGTTTTCTGTCCTTGATATATGTTGAAGACTTTTTTTATCTTTATCATTGGAATCCTTTTGAGATAGCAAATTTATACAGTTATTTTATTGGTGGACTATTATCCTCATCTTCTAGTTGTTGTTTCAAAATGTGGCACAGTGGATAGAGAATTGAATCTCTGGTTCCAGGTGAGCATTGTCTGAAGATAGCAGTTTCAATCCTACCCAAAGCCGACCAGAGGCTTAGTTGGCCAAAACATTGTAAGACAACTATTGAAGGCAGTAATTACTGAGGATACAGTTAAGAGACTCAGCATTCCTATCCGGATGCATTTACCACTTGTCGAAAGCCAGAGAAATAATTGGCCGAAACGTTGTGAAACAACAACTAGAAGATAAAAATAGTCTGCAAATAAATAAACAAACAAATAAATATACAAATAAATAAATAAACAAATGAATATACAAATAAATAAATAAATGTATAAATTGCTCATTTCAAAAGGATCCCAATAATAAAAATAATATTACATTCAGTACAGACCCAAAAATGAAAGACAAGTACAAAAAAACTTGGATTTATAAGACCTAAAAATCCAACCTTGATCGCCCCTTTGGGGCCCGTGGTGCAGTGGATAGAGACGTTGAATATCTACTGTTCCAGGTGAGCAGTGTCTGAAGATAGCGGTTTCAATCCTACTGAAAGCCGGCCAGAGGCTCAGTTGGTCAAACCGTTGTGAACTGACAACTACGGAAGGCAGTAATTAGTGAGGATACAGTTAAGAGACTCCGCATTCCTTTCCCATTGCTGTTAACCACTTTCTTTAATATTTCTCTTAAAACCCTGATAATTATGCAACCCAAAATATTCAACCCCAAGTTTCATATGTTGTGTTGAGGTTATATTTTTAGAAGAAAAAAAAAGGAAATGCAAAACAATTTCTTAAAATGGATCCATTCAATAAATAAAGGAGAGAAATATAATAAATTAATGTTAATAATTGTTCAGTGTAATCCTATTCAGTGAATTTAATATTTAAAATTAATATAAATAGAAATGTTTGGAGGAATTGAAAACCCCAAAAACCAAAAACAAAAGTGCACCAATCAATGCAATTAACATGGTTAAATTAATCTGTGCACTCCTTCATCCACTTGCCTCTATTCAGTCGGTCTGCTCTCCGTTATATTCCCTTTATATAACTTTACCATCTCAAACATCATTTATTGTGTTGGTAGATCTCTTTTTTCTTTATTTAATCTATCATCATTGGTCAGGGTCTCATCAATACAGACGACAACAGTTTAGGATGATCCCAGCCTCAATCAAATTCCGCCCCACATCTCATTGCAGCCAATCATACTATCTTGATGCTGGTCAGCTAAGCAGGTGTTTGATGTTGATTAGCAGCCACTCTGTCCACTGGGCAAGATAGCTGGCCCATCTCTTTAGATTGTCGGATTAACAGCATCTGCCACTCTGATTACTTGAGTTGCTGACCTGGTTCACCCATTAAATACTGTCCAGATTGGGTGACTGTCAGTATCTGTCATTTGGCCATGATAATCAATCAGATCTTTGAATAGAGTTGCCTTGATGTCTGGTCACTCCTCTTGCTGTTGACCCCTTTTCCTATGATGGACAAGCTGTCTCAAAACCTCCCTATTTCTGTTACTAGGCATCGAAGTAGACTTAGACACAGCTGTCAACCTGATGATCCAACACACGTCGATGTTACACTTTACTGGATTAATAATGCATCAACTCTTGTTATCTATTGGTCAAAACTGTTGCAGGAATTGACAATCATGCTCTTTCCGAATCCCTTGATCTGCAAAGGAGTTTTTGACTATTCATGATTTTCGTTTGCAAATTATTCATACTGGTTCATAATTGACTGTTTAGCCAAGAGAAAAGATGGCTGTTGACATTAAAAATGTCAACATACTGGCTCCATCAGGTGGAGCCATGTGGCAAGTTATAATGTGTTACAGATTACTAGGAGTAAGTAGTGCTCCTGATCTGACAAAGTGTTATTTTATAGTTTTCATTTTAAAAATAGTTACTTTACTTAGTCTTTAGAATGTAGTTTACTTGATTGCACCAATATCTGGGAAGGTGGTAGGAGTGAAAGTCACTTGATACTGAGTATTCAGTCAGCATCTTTAACCACTGCACAACCTCCACTTTTTTGAATCAATAATAATCACATTGATTATTATTGATTCACCAAATTCTTACCAAGCAAGTATTGTCTACTTTCATTGCAATCACCTTGCATTGAAATAAAAAAAAAAAAATTATTTGCTATAAAAGAAAAAGAAAAAAAAGATGACCACTACTTTATAATGATAACAATTTTTTTATATACCATTATTTTTTTTTTCTCCTAAAGCAATGAATTTGAGTTGACCCTGCTTAGAAAACCATGTTCTCAAATTCATAAATTGCCCACCGATAAAATTTTCTCATATGTTATTTATGGCATTTTAATCTTTAACTACAACATCAAGAAACAAAGAAGTTGGTAATCATGACAATGAATTTTGAACAACATACAAATGAGCAACTGGTGCAGATATATAAGCAGTTGGTTTTCTTGTGTTTTTTTAAAATCAAGTCCAATAAACAGCAATGACAGTTATTTATTGAATTGTGTTATGTTGTTAACATGTTATTAAGATATTAGTTATAAACCTTTAAAGAGAGAGAGGAAGAGGGGAAAGAGAGGGAGAGGAGAAAGAGAGAGGAAAGGAGGGGGATGGTGCAAGGAAAAGATTTGGAAGCAATTTTTAGTGGAAATATTTGTGTTTGTTTATAAATTTATGCATATTTAGAGAGAGGCTTTTTTATGGTTTAATTTCGAACATAAAATCTGATAGTTTTAAATGATTGACAATCACTTTGGAGATAGGCAAGTAGAAAGAAAGAAAGCGGAAAGAAAGAAAGCGGAAAGAAGACTGAAAGAAAAAGACAGAGGCACAAAGAAAAAGATAAAGATGGTGTTGAAGTGAAAACGTGATGGTCATGGTTGTGGTGGAGGAGGATGATAAATTGATTTTAGAGAGGGAGGGGAATAAAGGACGAAAATAAGAACAAAAAGTATAGGAAAATGAGGAGGCAGAAAAAAAACATTTTCAAAAGAGTAATTGAAACCCGGATAATTTCACTATCTTGCTAGTTTAAATAGAATTCTCTAAATTTTCCAAAAGGCAGCAAATCAGTTCACTTATTTGGAAAGTCTCAGTAACAAGTCTGGAAATTTCTGCAGACTTGTTTTGACAAAATAAAATATCCGATTCAATGGAAACAGAATTGAAATTTTAAACGAAAAGAAACTTTTTTTCAAGAAAAATGAGACAAAAAAAAAAAAAAAAAAAAAAAAAAAAGAAATTAGTTAATCAATTTGCTTTTGTGTGTGTTTTTTTTAATCATTTAGAAATTTAAATTGTTAAAAGAATTGGATAGACATTCCTTAACAATGTCTAGAACATATTTTTCTCAACCGATTAGCAGCAGCAACCGTAAAAGAAATCAAGATGCAATGGTCTTCCCATCTCATGACTTGCTAATTATTTTTATTTTTTTATTTTTTATTTTTTTTATTTAATTTTCACCCCAAACAAGGCACAGTGCCACTTTGAAGCAGGGGGCTACTATTAGGGAATTAATTAGCGGGGTCATTATGAAGGGAGAAGAGTAGAAAGATGTTTGTTAACATTACACTTGAACTTCTGCATATCATTGCAGTTGGGAAAGCAGAATCCCGGAAGGGAGTTCCAAAGACCCGCAGTTCTGGGGAAGAAACTATTGGAGTAAAAGGCTTTCTTGCACCTAGGGATCTCTACTGTAAAGGGATGAGACTTAGTAGCTTGTCGGGTTTGTCGGGGTAGTTACGTCGGGGAGGTACAAGTGTTTGCAGTTCGTCAGAGCATTCACCATTAAAGTATTTGTAGAACAGGCAGAGGGATGCAACATCTCGTCGATGGGACAGAGGTTGAAGCCTAGATGACAGTTCAGGACCTATCAGGTTGGTGACTCTTTTTTGAACCCTGTCCAGGAGCGAGAGACAAGCAGCAGATGCACCAGCCCAGATGTGACAACAGTACTCCATACATGGGCGAATGGTTGCCTTATAGAGGTATAGGATACTGTCAGGCGTAAGTAGTTTTCTAGCACGGTAGAGGGAGCCAACCTTCCTTGCAGCAGCCTTGGCAATGCTCTCAATGTATCTATTCCAGTTCATATTCCCTGTAAACGTTAGGCCGAGGAGTTTAAAAGAAGTACTTTCAGGCAATGTGTTCTTAACGACCACAGAAGCAGAGAGACATGAACAACTAGTGTAGATACATAAGTAAAACTTAGCAGCCGTTTGAGATTGTATGATTATATTAATGAGAATATCCAAAGCAATAAAATGGCTTTTGAATAACCACCGTATTGGTTCAAATGACATAATCCCTAACGATCGTTTTTAAAATAGATTCGCATCTTTTCCTATTTTCGATGACAAACAATTTCTTTCCACACGCTTGTTCTTTAAGTCTTTGGTAGATGTTTATATCTACCAAAATATGTTCTAAATATGTTCTTCAAAGTGTAAACATTTTTAGTACCCGCAGACTTACACTAATAAAAGCCAATACCAAAGATTTCTCTTATTTAAGACGGTGAACGCTAAAAAACAATCTGATACTCGTATCGATGGTTAATTCTTTTGTATTGAAATGCTTTTAAACTTTGATAAAGTTTTAGTCACCTAAAAATAATCTTTATTTGAATTATCTTGTGTTTCTAATCGTCTCAACATTTAGTGTGACAAAGATTCAATTACACTCATTCTGTATTTAATCTGGCTTTCAAACGAAAATTTGGGCATATATGTGCGTGCGCATGTTATAATCTTTTTAAATGTTCTATTTAAGATGATGTATTACAGGAACGTGATTGCTTAAATTTCACATCTGAAGATTTCAATATTGGAATATGATTCTACAAGAAAATGTAGAACATAGAATTTATGTAAAAAAAAAAAAATAAATAAATAAATAAAATTGACATATATATATATATATATATATATATATATATATATATATACACACACACACATACATGCATGCACACACGCACACATGGTGCCTTCAATAAATTTCCAGACTTTCTTGTACAGGCATTGAAAATTGCCATAGACTCTTAAAAATTCAGCAAATTATTTCTATACATGACTAATTTTTATGATTTCAGGTTCAAATGAACAGCTACAGAAGAAATTGGAATACACCCTACTAAAGCCTGATTGTCACAGCTGGTGAATTTCAAAAATGCAATCTGGACGTGAGAAGAACAATATGCAATAAAATTCTGTTTAAAACTTGGGGGAAAAAATGTCACAGAAACGTATGGAATGCTTTGACTGCTTTTGGACCATCATGCATAAATTGAGCATCAGTTTTTGAACGGCATAAGGAAAGCAGAGAGAGTCTATGAGAGGTCAGGGAGGAGTAAGGAAGTCAGAAGACCAGAGTTGATTGGCCAAATAAAGAATTTCATGGATAATGTCGCCATGTGTCTATAGAGACAATAAGAGCACATTTTGATGTTAGTGTGAGAACTGTACATACAATTATTTGTAAGGAACTGAAGATGCGGCAGATTTGCACAAAGTTTGTCCCAAGGGAGCTCAGAGAAGATAAGACTATTTGACCAAAATGGCCATCAAGACAGTTTCACATACTCTCCATAGTCCAGATATTGCTCCCTGTGACTTTTGGTTATTTCCTAAGCTCAAGGAAAACCTTAGAGACTGTCGTTAGGAGACAATTGAGGAGCTGAAAAAGGTCATTGACACACTCACACGAGGACTTCCATAGGACCTTCCAGAAGTTGTTGGAACGGTACAATAAGTGCATTGCAGCCAGAGGAGATTACTTTGAAGGGGACGAGAGTTTCATGTGTTACTATCAATAAAAGTGTTCGTACAAAAAAAGTCTGGAAACTTATTGAAGTTACCTTGTAATATATATATCAGCTGGCTGCCTGCCATTATTCAGTCATAAAATATGATTAAATATATTTTAATTTCATGCAGAGTTTGTATTTTTTTATTATAAAACCAATTCTCTATTGATTATTATATTGTACCTAACATACAGTAGTGATTTCAAAAATTAAAAAAAATATGACTTGGGTGCCATCAGCTAGAATTGAAACCAAAACATTTAGCTCTCCACCGCTATTTGTACCATCTGAGCAGTCCACATGCATATCAAAAAATTAACATAAGTTAAACATATAAATGTATATTTGTGCATGTGTCGAAGTAACTCATTTAGTTGACTTATGCCTGCCAAGTTTCATTTTTTCAATTTTCATTCCTTAGCAGTTAT
This sequence comes from Euprymna scolopes, assembly GCF_053919585.1. NCBI lineage: Eukaryota > Metazoa > Mollusca > Cephalopoda > Sepiida > Sepiolidae > Euprymna > Euprymna scolopes. The sequence goes on along the minus strand of NC_136517.1, from coordinate 70,365,264 downwards.
TTTTTCTGGCTACAAATCGAATAGAATTTGTTTCACAAGTCCAAATCTCTTTCTCTCTCATACAGAAAGAGAGAGATACTAGCAAGACACCTGACGTTGCCTAGTCATAAAATATGCTTAAATATATTTTAATTAAAGAAAATTTTGTATTTATTATTATCATAGAATTAATTCTCTATTAATTATTATATTGTACCTAATATATAGTGCCCTCCCCTACATGGCTCAGTCATAAAATATTCTTAAATATTATATTTTGATTCATGCAGTTTTCATATTTATCATTACAGAACTTATACTTTATTGATTATTATATTGTACCCAACATATAGTATTATTTTTAAAGTAAAAAGAATATCTGACTTGGGTGTTATTAGCTAGAATTGAAACGAAAACATATAGCTCTTCAGCCTTATTTGTGTGCATGTAAAAACTTTAAGTCAACTTACATCAGTCAAGTACCAATGCTTTTCAATTTTGACCCCTTAGCAGATGTTTTTACTGGCTAAAAGCAAAATAAAATTTGTTCCGTAGGCCTAAATCCCTAAGAGTTTCAAGTCTGTAGATCAAAAAATGACAGAGGAAATTGGTGGGAATCATTCCTCACACAGACAGACATGGTCATTATATATATATATATATATATATATATAAATAAATAAATATGCACACAGTGCAAATAACAGATTTGTTAACACAAACTATAAAGTAGACATATTCTTGCGTTATATCATGCAAATGTTACATATATACATACATAAATGCATGTATATGCACACATTCACTCATATATACACGCAGTATATATCCACTCCTGTTCTCAGATGTGTGCTCATTCACATTCAGAAATGCATATGCACTTCTGAATTCCTGTTTTAACAAAGACTTTATGCTGTCATTTCCTCCCTCTTTTCTTGCAGCTTTTGGTTAATCTGAACGGAAGCTTAAATTCAACTTTTTCCTTTCTGACTCAGAACGATAACAAGAAAATAAATAGATAAGAACTGGTGGGAAGGGGATACATATATCCAAGATAGATTTTACTGCCAGGAAAGCAGACTTCTGTACCTCTCCACTTAACCTCCCACTTCTATGGAAGATGACTGACACAGAAAATATGGGGTAGGAAAACTAGCCTTGGATTTTTTTTACAGGGCAAGTATGAACTTACCAGTTTGAGTAGAAACATGCATGGCTCATCTAATAAAAATGTGCAATTTCTTTTTTTATTTAAAGTTAAACTTGAAAATAACTGACATTATTCACATATTCGGAACAGTTTTCCTTGCGTGTCATCATTTTCGTAAAGTTTCACACATAGTACTCTCTCCTCTTTTTCAAGCCTTTCAAAACATGATATTGCTTTACAGGTTCCTGTTTTTTCACGGAATAATGAATGAAATTGATAAAAAGCCAAATGTTGACCAGTTTTACTTGACAAAGTTTGATGGAACAATCTCCAACAAACATTGCGTATCACAATGGGGATTGAGTTTACAACAGAAATCCACTTAGCAGCAGGCAAGTTGCTGAACTGATTGAATGTTAGCAAAATAGACTTATATTAAGCCTAAAATGATACGAATCGTTTACAAGACAAAATGATATGGTTCACTTCATTGTCCCGGATGCCTGGCTGCAGTTTATCTATTGAAGACACAGCTCACAAGTCAGTGTTGCTTCAACTGACGTAGGCAGCTGTTATAAGTGAGGTTAGTGAACAATTCATAACATTCTGAGAATTTGGAACTCAATCCACTGGAGAGGTAGATTGCTCATTTTGTGTTTAATGTCCTTAATATCTTGTATCGGTTATTGCTTTCAAAAGTTCCTACACAAGAGATTGAACCCATTGTCGAAGACTTCTTAGCTATCCACAAAATCATAAATAATAGAAATAATACCTTAACTAATAAAATGCCATTAAATTTTGAAAAGAAAATTAATTTACATAGTAGTTTTATAATCTAAGTAAAAAAAACAAAATAAAATAAAAAAGATTTGATTATCAGGAATTGTTTTGTCAATATAAGATTGTCATTTTTATTTAGAAAAAAAAAAAAAAATCTTTTTTATGCCTTTCAAAAAAAATGTGGTTATACTACAGGTTCCTGTTTTTTTACAATTTTTGCATTATTATTTAATTCTGAAAGATCTTGGATAGTAGATGGCAAGTAACACAAAACTGCATCGTATGCGCCGCCACATTTGTAGTCTCATCTGGCCATATCAGTATTAGATCAGCCCATTCTTGCCCTCGGGCAGTTGAGTGTACCCCACTAGACCAATGTGGAAATCAGGAGTCAAGATAGAGTTTCAGAAGAGAATGAGGCGTGCCAACAGGAGGGAAGGTTCATTCATTAGCTTTCTCATTCACACTTGTATTTTGGTTTCTTCCAGTTAGCGGCTGGGCATGGCTGAGGAAACTTCTCTCTGACTGCAGTTGTTGAGTCGAAGGGGAGGATGTAGGATCAGGTTTGTGGTGTTTATTACTGATAAATTGTATGATCTTCACTCAGCTGGCAACTTCTCATCTCACATTTGCACATTTTCTTCAAAGTTGTTTAAAAACCGCCATGATTTACATTTTTTTCCTATTATTTTTTATCTCTTCATATCTCTTTATCAGCAATATCCTTTAAATGATGGATTCTGATAAGATATTTAAAAAAATATTTTTCAAACTGTAGCAATGAAAAAAAAACAAAAAAACGAAAGAGTAGAAAAATTAATGAAGAAAAAAGTAAACATGTAATGAGTACAACAAAAGTTGATTTTAATTCACATTTTTTGTCACTTTCTTAAGCAATTGACTGCACATTTAAGTTTTTATAAGTTTATTAACCCTTCTTTCTCACACATGTAAAGATTTCATTTTGAATAATAAACAAGAATGGAGTAAGGAATGCCAGCTCCTGGGGCTGCTATCACAGTGATCCAGTTATTGAAACCACATTTATGTGATTAAACATTTTTTATACTGCATTTCCGAGATGAAATATTTAGATCATTTATTTCTTCTTGTACCTTCATCAATAGCTGTCGTGTTCACATTTTGGACATTGTCGTGGATTTCTTCTGCCTTTTATTATATCAGAGAGATTTCTGGGAATTTCAAAAGCAACTCTCTACCTAATCCACTAGATTTCTGGGAATTTCAAAAGCAACTCTCTACCTAATCCACTAGATTTCTGGGAATTTCAAAAGCAACTCTCTACCTAATCCACTAGATTTCTGGGAAATTCAAAAGCAACTCTCTACCTAATCCACTAGAAGATGGTTCCAATTCTGCCTTCCATGTATGTTTTAATTTTTTTACAAAATTGATGTCACAGCCAATAAATGCATTGTTTAAGAGATATTCTAAAATGAATTTTAACTAGAAATTTAGAGTTAAATCCCTGGTGAAGAAACAATTAACTTTAAACTAATTTTTATTTAGCACTTTTTCCATTATGCTACAGGTCCTTGCAGAATGTACTAATAAACAATTATAAATTATTTACGACTCTTACCCGGTCATGCCTAATGGAATGAGAGTAAGCTTTTCCCATGGATTAAATAAAGAGTTTTATTAGAAATTCTATACAGATTTCGCAGTTTGATAAGTGGTGACTCTTTGTAAAAAAAAAAAAAAAAAATCTGAAGAAGGTAATTATCGTATAGCAAGCATTTTATCCATTATTATGATATTCTGTAAATTATTAAAATAGGTTCTTATTGAAGAAAGCCGTTATTAACAATATTTCTTCTACCACATCTTATGAACGACAAAGGTACATATGCAGAAATATTCTAATATATTTTTGTCTGACAAAATGTAAACACCGATATTAATTGCCGATATTAAAAACATGTTTAAACAGAAGAAATCACAAGCAAATCGTATATTACTTGTATGGTTGACCAACGATGCCATTAGTGAGTCAAACAAAGATTTGTATAATCTATAAGTAATGTATTTGGTGTCAACAATATTTATTGTAATAATGGCGTCCTGTTTTAGTTATGCATGATTTTGTTATTCTGTTTCATAAGTAGCAGAAAACTAAATAGTAAAATAAAGACAAACTCGCGCATACCAATTCATGTGTATTATTAACTTGGTGAATTTTGAGTGGGATGCAAGATAATTCTTCAAAGTTCTCTTCCGAAGCTCACACACACACACACACACACACACACACAATTGATATTTTATTACTGAAGCATGTAAACTATCCTTCATCTGAATCTGCTCTCCCAACTAACCTGACTGAAATCCACTAGACTTTTTGTGTGGGATGCGTTGGAACAAGACAAAAAAGATCACCAAGGTTTTTGAAGGTTGAAGTAAAGAGAAAATGACAAAGGCCTGTGGTTGATTTTGAGGCTGTCCAGAGGCGATTATAGAGTTCATTAAATAAAATTTGCAGAATAAGTCATGAAGACAAAATGACCCAAGTTTGAAAAGGTAAATAAATTTAAAATATAATACAAACGTACATTCATTTTATATCTATATCATTAATTGCTAGATGAAAGATGTTTTTAAACTGCAACAAAATGTACATTACATAAAATAAATCCAAGGTAATTTTTTGATTCAATTTAAATTAAATTTTTATACCTTACTTTGTAAAATTTATAAAAGCGCATTTTGAAGATAAATAGATTTCAAATTGAATCTTGTACCTTTATTTTTAAAGCCTATAGTAAAAACATTTTGTTTAACAATTTTCATGCCTTGGATGAAATGCTTTTCTAACTTGTATCTTATCTTTTTAAGATTATATTTTAAAACTCTCCTTCTCTCTATTTCAGTTTGTATTTCTCCTCACGCCACAACTCATTTTTTGCAACCCCCTCTTTGTAATATAGGTCTGAATAACGAGAAAATCTGAATTTTTTTTTTGACAAAAGCTTTAAAATAACTTTTTTAGGTTAAATTTTGTAAAACTTCTTTCAGAATAGAAAATCTTTAAAATTTAATAAGGAACATATTTCATATAGGTTTCATTAACAAATATTCAGTACATAACGAGAAAAATAGAGATGAAAATTTCAAAAGGACTGTATAACTGGTTCCGGTCAATAGTAGTCCTCGTCAGTGAAAGTCTTTTATTGTTATTCTATTATTATTTAAAACATTTTGTGTCCTGCTCTTTCGCGCGAGGACTAATATATATATTGTTATTGATTGCAACGTCTTGTCAGACGAGTGCCACTCCCTCAGACACTGAAAGTTCATGAGCCCGAAAATGACATATAGTCCTGCCAGCGAATTCACATGCTCAAGCAGACATGACACTAAAGACGGTCATTGTTATACATACATATATATATATATACATATATTCACGCACGCACACATACATATGTACACATAACACACACATATATACATGCGTACATACACAATACGCACACATGCAAACATAAACAAGACGGTCATTGGTATACATACATATAAATATATACATGCATAGTACTTCTAAGAAAGGCTTTCTCCACACATTTATCTCTCACATTAAATTGTGTCTCGATCAAAAATGGTTCAAAGTTTTTTTGTTCATTCACATTGTCTGTTAAAAGTAAAACCTTTTTCAAAAGTCTTGAGATCATTTAAAAACTATGTACACTCATTTTCTGCCTTTTTGACTCCTCCCCTTGTTACTTTTCTTATGCAAAAAATGTCAATTTTGATAAGGGCTGTTTGTTTTAGCTAGGCCCCTCTCTGAGCGAACGTATTATTACATACACAAAAATGAACTTGAACTATTCCATGAGAAGTATCCTAATGGGACACAACTAGTTTCGATATGTTAAGTCAGGGGAGTGGCCATTCATGCTAAATTCAATAAATTTTATCTTCAAACAGGCATTTCTTCTTAAGACAACACTTAAACAGCTCTGTAAGTATGGGAGCTAGTTCTGGTTGAAGCTTTTTGAGCACGATAATAGGAATGCTGTCAGCACTAGTTGCTTTACTGGAATCAAGGTTTTTGATTGGCTTGGCAACATCATGCACAGATATTTATAAGTCGCATAGCACGTTTTAAGACACAGGAGGAAATATGGGGGTGTTGGCGGCCCTGATCACATAGGGTGGAATTAGCTGCAAAGTTTTTGGCTTTGTTCAATCCCGATGAGATTACCTCAGGTCTATTGATGATGGTATAGATAGAGCAAGCACTTCTATTCAGGATGCGGTTTCTTATTTGCCAAAATTGGTGGGAACCAAGCTGTTGGTCTTTGGACTAAATGTACAACTCTCTCATATTCTTTATTACTCTTTCACAATGGTTGCTGGCAATCCTGAAGACAGCTTTAGTCTCAGTACATCTATTTCATTGAAAGCAATGGAAATAGTGATTTCTGTGCGTAATGGCAGCAGCACATTCTGGAAAGAATTACAGCTGGCTCTTAGGTTTTTGCTGGAATTTTTTGGAGGGTATGAAGTGATCTACACCTACAATTAACCATTCCATCAGGTCTTATACTATGGAGGACACATTCTTTTTAAATATGGAACGAAGAGGTAAATCTGATATAAATGTATGGAAGCTATCTCAGTCAGCTATAAAGTATCGATATACTGTACGATGGAGAGGTATGTCGGAGAACTTATTACATTGTGTTTTTATCTTAACAGAGACAACTGAGTGGTCAGAAGATCCCAGTGGGGATAGAATGGAAGATGAACATAGCTCAGGGCAAGTTGTGAGAAAAAGGTCTAGGAGACTTGCATACTGACCATCAGTGTCGGGCACACAGGTGGGGTCATGAACAATCTGAGTTAGCTTATAAGAATGGAGAAATCGTAACAAAACCTTCCCTAGTATGGAACTAATAAATCAAATTCAAATCAAATCAGATTTTTTACAATGCTAAATTTCCTATTAAAAAATGGCCAAAATATTGATATGCCATAAAAACTCAATGAATCACAATAACAACAAAAGTGTTGATATGCCATAACAGATTAAATGAAAGCAATCAATATGTAGTTTATGATATTGTGTTTTTAGCATAAAATGATCAAGAAAAGGGTTACTAAGGTGTGAAATAAACTGTAACAGAATGCCACTGAAAAAACTATGTAAGTATATTTTTATGTAAAAAAAACAAACTATGTAAGTATATTTTTAGTAAAAAAATGTTTTTAGAATAAAAATAAAGCATAAATTAAAACAATTAATAATTTAAACAGGGCTATGGAGTGAAGATGCTAAACTGACTGGTTACAGAAATCTTTTTCTTCCATGAATAGTAATTTATCTTATTTTGATTTTAAAGCAGATATACGAGTTTTTACTGAAATATCAACTTTTTTTTTTCAATGTACAAAATCTAAAGTGTTCAATAAATAAGGAGACATGAAAAAAAAAGTTTGTCTTGTTTGGACTTTCTTATCTTTGATGGTATTCTTACATTTTGATTGGTTTATGGCATACCAACCCTTTTCAGGTTATTTAATGCCGAATCCAAAGATTTTGAAGAAAATTTTTTTAATAGAATATATTTGTTGTTTTCAAGTCGGTTTCCATTCAACCCATAGTTGTGACCCTAACAGGTACTACCAGTCCGGGTCAGAGTGGACCTGGGAGCAATGTCAATTAAAGGGTGGCTCCACACTCCCCAAAGCCCACAAGCTGGGGCCTCACCACTGGATACAATTTAAGGTCATATCCAGGACCAGATTTTAACTGATATAACCTATGACCTTTAGGTACATCTTATTGGTAATCTGTATGGGATTTTGAACTGAAGCCTTTATTTAATCCACAATGGTAAGTTGCTCTTGCTCTGTCAGCCATGATTAAATAAAAGTTAATTTATTTAATTTTAATTTGTAATTGTATTTATAAGATTGAACATTCAACCTCCAAAATCTGTCATTTAGAACTGATTATTACATTATAGATCTTTGCAGAGAATTCTAGTATTAAATGTAGTTGCTTTAAATTTATTCTTGTTTGAAATGCGTGGTCTTATTACATATATATTACTAAATATTACTATATGGTGTTGCAGCAAAATACATTTGACAAAAAGTAAATGAAATACCAGGAGGTGCTGAGGAGGGTAACAAAATCTATGATGGACAAGATCACTCCCAGGTGCATCTATGTCAAGGCCACAATGACTTGTGCATAGCTGCTCAACACAATGTTCCTTACTACTGGTTGCCAGATTTGTGGATTCTCTTATCATCCAATCACAACCCTTCTTGACAATTTCTTCTGGGGAGTGATCGAGGTCAAGTCCAACAATTATGCCTGCAAAACAGTTGACTCTAAAGGCTGCCATAGTAGAGACATTGATCACTATAAACAAAACATGTGATTCATTTTGCGCCTGCCTTGAGCCAGCAGTTATATTGAAAAATCATGTAGTATGCAACTAACTGTTGCGAAATAAATTTGTTTTTTTTTTTGTCAAGTGTCAGATTTTGTTGCAACACTATGTATATAATTATATATAATACAAATTATCATTCCTCATCTCAAAATTGTGAAACACACAAAAAAATTGTCTGAACTAAGTGATGAATTTGTCCTAACCCTCATCCTTCATTAAAACGAGAAATTTACTCAGACTTTGGAAGTATTGAATAACTGATGTTCTAAACCCAGTCAAAATAAAAATTCTTTGTTTTTAGTGCAAGTTTGAGTGTAGTTTAAAATGAATTAAAAATACATGTAACCTTTGACCTTCAAAGCTTTGAAAACTCAGCAGGAAATTCGAGTAGTGTTAGTAAACGTGGTCATGTTTTATGTGTGCGCGCGCTCACTTAATAGTCACCGATTATGACTGCTCGTTCTTTGCTTACAGACACATGGACAATCATTCATGTGTTGGTTTTATACAGAGGCCGATTGGTTGACATTCTAATGCTGCAGCAGCATTTGTTTTTTATTTGAAGTAAAGCAGGACATGAAAATCTATTTAACCTCTACCCTCTTAATCCAACATCAGCACCCCCACTTTGAAAACAAAATCACCTGCACACCCCAACAGCTATCTGGTTTAAGATATTCATATTCATCTAGATCGGTGGAGTTTTGGACTTAGATTCCATAGCTGTCTACAATTTATGTGGGAATTTTAACCTAGTTTGAGAAGTTTATTTCTATAATAAAAATTGAAAAGTAATTAAACATTGATACTGCATAAAATCAAACACAAACGAGTATATATAAAATGGACCCCTTGCTGCTGTCAACAGTTCAAATTCCTGCAAATGTTAATTTCACTTCTTTGCCATATTCTTTGGGATACTCCTAATAACATTCTTTGTAATAAAAGACAACAAAAAACATTCTGTTCTGAAAAAAAAGAAAAGTTCCGACAAACATCATCAATGTATATACACGTATGCGGGTGTTGGTTATGATTAAAGTGTTGCTCTCCAGGTAGTTTTCTAATATTGGAGTGTAGTATCAGTTTTTGTTGAGAAAGAGTGAGAGAAAGACATAGAAAGAAACAGAAGCTAGACGTAAATAGCTGGACTGATGCATCCATACAAATATAACTTATACACATAAATATTCATCCAAGCTGCCACATACGTTTACGGCTTGTTTTTTTTTTTTTCATTTTTAGTTTTTTTGTTTTCTTTTTTAAAACATCTCACACCAATGTTTGTCGCATGAGAATAGCGTGTATCACCTTGCCCTTTAATCCGACGTTCACTTCAAAGCAAGGATTACATAGGATTAGACAAGTTTCTTTCCTTTTTTAAGGGCAATAATCTCACCTTTGCATCCTAACCCTCCACCGTCGACCTTTAATCTTTTCATTAACACACCTGTTGCTATTACCTGCAGGCAAATTGTTTATTGAAGGAGACAGCAATTAAACTCTTGCTTCAAATTTCATCGTTATTGCTTTAAGAATCTTTTTCAGACGCTTTTGATTCTTTACTTTTTCAGCCTGCTACATGTTTATTGTCTACATGAATAAATGAAGAAGTTTCTCCCGCCTACCCTAACTATATTAACATTAAAACAACTTGTGCTTATTTAATTCTAATGATGCGTTTTATAATACTGCATATACAATAATTTCCGAACACTCTGAAAACACAACAGATATTCTTCAATTGCATATCTATTTTAGAAGTTTTAATAAATTAAATTCTGGATTATACCTTTCCAATTTGTAATGTCAAATGTTCTTATATGCAATAATTTTATCGATAGTAATATTATAATCGATAAAATTAAAGCGATTAAATAAAAGAAAAGACAAATAATACAAACTAATGTTCTCATCTTGAGCTTTATTTGCACGTTTCGATCAATATAACTTCTAACTTTCTTCAGGTGTCTAAGTCGGCATGTTTGGTACCATGGTTAGTACTTTCCTTAACCAAACATGGCGACTTATACATCTGAAGAAAGTCAGAGGTTACATTGATCGAAACGTTGTGCAAATAAAACACTCAAGATGAGAGTATTAGTCCAATTAATCCAAACAATCATCTCTCATCTTAAAAATCCAGAACTGTAAAAAGGATTGTGCTTTTTTTTTTTTTTTTTTTAAATGTGTTAACATTTAATTTTTAAGGAAGATAATTTATATGTAAACTTTCGGTTTAAACTTAAGTCATTAGTAAAAATTTGATGTTGTTGGGATGTGGAGCAGACTATATATTGAATAATTTATTTGCACAAAATATAAAACATTACATTCAGAATAAATTAGGCACAAGGTCATCAAAAATGTGGGAAATTGGAAGTCGTTGGTCATCCTTGCTCAAAAGCAATGAAAATGTCTATCCTACTTTTAACTAGAATCATTTCAGTCACCACAATACCACATTTACTCTCAGGGTTATCCTACTTGTTGTTGAAAATTTATTTCATTTAGGAATTACTGTTTCGTTGTTAAGGGAGTGGGGAAACACTATCAGGTATTGCATCGTCCTTTACCATATTACCTTTATTAGGGATGGGTTATGTAGTATCCGTTCTGTTGTCCAAAGACAGTTCTCACAGAAATTAACCCCTATTTAAGAGAAGGAGATGGGGGGGAAAATTCCCAGGTATTACATTCTCCTCTGTTCCATTGTCAACAGAGCATCTTCCCAGGGACTACCTTCTCTTTTTTTAAAAGTAGTATCTGTTCTGTTACCATAATACTCCTAGGAATTACCTCCTTTGTTTTTTTTAGAAGGAGGGGCAATATAGGTTTATTCGCCAGGCTAGTATAACTATTCAACCAGAGAGAACATATTTGCTAACATACATATATATATACATTAGCATTTCAGCCTGGCGTTGCCCGGGTGTTTGGATGTATGTGTTGAGAGAGAAAAAAAAAAAAAAAGTGGTAGTAGGAAGGCAGGCTTGAACCCGTACCCCGAAGGAAGAAAAGAACGGGGAAAAACCTGATGTCTTTGCTGTTACGACCACATTTATATATTGGTAACTAAACATTTTTGACCCAAACCGATTAAAAAGCTTGCCCTATCTCTGAATACCCTTTATGTAAAATTTCAAATGTTTAGACCAGAAATTGTCTGAGTAATTTGGTAGAGACCACAAAGGTCAAATTTTTTAAAACTTTAACCCCTATTATGACCCCATAACATTTGTTTTTGGCTCAAATCAAGTTATTAAGTTAGATCCATGTCCAACGAACCTATATCTAAAATTTCAAGTGTTTAGATCCAAAATTGTCGGAGGAGTTTGGTAGAGTTCTTAAAGGTCAAATCGTTGAACTTTGACCCCTTAACAGCCAAATTTCTGGCTGAAAATGGATTACAAAGATTTTCCCAAATCTCAGTACCCTGTATATCAAATTTCGAGTCTGTAGACTGAAAATTGACAGAGTTATTGTGTAGGGAAATGTACACAGACACACACAGACAGACACGTTCACTTTATATATATATATATATATATATATATATATAAATAAACTAGATGCACTTGTTAATCATAACAATGAATAATTTCATTTTACTTTAATTTCATTTGAAAATTCATAAGAATTTTCAAATGAAATTAAAGTAAAATGAAATTATTATTACTGCAAGACTTCTGTTAAGACATTCCTCTTGTATAATTAAAAATAAATCTCTATTTCTATATTATTTTTATAGATATGTTTCTTTTGCCTAAAAACCTTTTCTTATATACTTTGATAATACAAAATACATACTAAAATATACTTTAGTTCTGGGAGTGAGTTAGGCCGGAAAAAACTGTTTTACCTGTTCTAATCGGCCATAATTTATAATTAACTCGGTTGTCTATTAATCTATTGAGCCTGCGATAGTTATGGTTTTCATATGTCATATTGGTGTTATTTCTATTCAACTCCTTAAATTATGTAAGAAACTTTGCAAATATAAGTGATACATTGTAATCAGCAAATATTATATGGATTAGGAATTTCAATGGACATAATTGATAAACTATATTTTTGCTGAATTCTTCCTTAGATACTTGGCTCAATTTGAAGCAATCGATCTGGCGATGCCAACTAGTCATCTTGACCCTATCAATGATCTGGGTTGTAACAAAGAGTTATGTTGGAAAAAGTGTTTTAACTGTTTTAATCAACCATAAACAAATCGATTTTTCTCAGAATAAAATTTAAAAAAAAAAAAGCAAAAAAAAGCAAATTATCCAATTTTAATATTCTCAGCATTCAATCACATATACTTATATATAAGAAATATAAATTTTGAAATTTAACATCTCAACAATTTTCAAAAGAGTGGAAGTTTAACAAGTTTAACATGTACAGACCGTCAGAGCTTTTTTTATCCTTCCTTAACGTACTTTGTAATCGTGTTGACTTTCACCTAAGGATTGAATCTGCTCCTACTTCAATAATTCAGATAGGTCCTCGAAAGAGTGCTGCATGGTTTTCAAAATCTCTCAATTTCACCATTGAAAACAATTGTAGAATTGTGAGGTCAAACGTATCAGCTTAGTTGTAAGTGTTTATTAGAAAGCTCAAAAGAGTAAGAAATCTTTAGAGAAATTACAATAAAACAGTAGTCAAAGAAGCAAAGGGCCCAGAGCATCGTCAATGGTTCCAATTGTATAGATGTCATTGTTGACATGGTCAGGGGTTTGGGTACTTTAAGTGGCTTGGTTGTGGCGATCACTCCAGTCTCTTTGAAAGTATCAACAGCAAAATACCTTGAATGTGATGCAGATGACCAAGCAGGTCACATTCTTCGAGAGTGTGCTCTTCACTCTGCATTGAATCGCTTGACTGTCACAAGTGATCAAAAACTTCTGTTGCGTTTTTTGTGTTCTGCTTTACCTCACTTTATGAGAGAAAAAACAGTCATTTAGAATAGGCTTTAGATGAGGAAAGTATGAAAAGCAGATAAACAGGTGATATTGTCTTATAAATTATAAATATTAGCTAGATTACAAGCAGATAATTTGCAATAAAAATGTCAAGACTTAGAATCTAGATGAATGAAGAAAAAACAAGAAAAGTCTGGCAGAAGAGAAAAATTGTTGATCAAAAGAAAAAGTCATTGTAATGGCAAGACGCCATGCAACATGAAACACAATGATGTGCATTCATATGTCAGTCTTGATGCGAACAAATCTCGAAACTAGTTTTTTGGAAGATCAATAAAAATCTACCATTATTGCTTCAGTGGAAGAAGAAGATGCTCTATACATCAGTAACAACAAAAAAAGTACAATTTTTAGTCGACACACGAAAGGTCATTAAGTATGAAAACACGATTTCACATATACCTCCCCTCACACACACCTTCTATTGGGTTCAGTCTTGTACAGAAACAGTGATGCTTGAAAATCAAGATAACCAGCTTGAAATAATAGGCATGTGTTTGAATATGTTTTTCACATTAAGAAAATATCATTAAAACACAATATCAACATTATTTTCGATATCTTTTTTAATATAAAATACATAATTAAATCTGTTTCAATATAAACATGTGCTTTTCATTTGAATATGTTAAAAAATTTGTATTTCTAATAATATTTGTTTTAGGGAAAGATTTAATATTAAGGTAGTATTTAATTGGCATGTCGCGTGTCAAAACTATGTAAGTTTGTCTATATCAATAAAAATATATCTTGCTCTTCTTTTATTGAGCACTCTTAATAACCTTGTTAAATTCATGAGTTTTCTTTCATGAATACATATAACTTGGTATATATATTAGAGATACAGCATAATCACGTTGACACGCCGGATCTCATCAGATCACCGAAGGTAAGCAATGTTGAGCCTGGCTAGTACCAGATGGGTGACCATTTGGGAATTCTAGGCGCTGTATGTGCTTTCTGTTTATCTTGGCATTGTTTCCAGTTGTCCTGAACCACTTGCCACTGGTATTCAACAATGTTGACTCAGGAGATGTGGTTAGAGATTGTGCAACTCTTGCCACAAAAATTTCATGCGCAGGCACCTTTACAATGCATATCCCCAGTCTGTCAAGAAGAAACTACACCAGGGCTCTGTCCAAAATCTGTTACTTTTCATTTGTGTCTTGTTCAGTATTGTCCAGAGACTTCTGTATATGGATTATCTGAAAAAGATGCTGATGACTTAGTATTTTGCCGTAAAGCAATGGAAAATTTACTTGATAAGTTAAAAACTTTATGACCTTCTTACAATAGTTGTTTTCAGCCTTTTCTTTTAATATGGGTCATTAAAGCTGTGCGCCCCATTAAAGAAACAATTTTTGTTTCTTTAATATAATAGATTCTATGTATTTTCCTTTTAAATAATATTTAAAGTTTTTGTTACAATTATGCAGACACCAATTCTCCATTGTAATAAGGATTTTATTTTAGATTCTTTTTGACAGGTTTATTTTACTCATAAAATAACAAAAGCAAAAACAACTTTGCTGTCATCCTCTCAAGAGACAAAGTATGAAGAGAGCGTCATGAAACCAAAGAACCCTGCTCAGATTTCACCCTAAGAATTCTTAAAAGTCATTGGTGAAGAGAAGGAAAAAAAAAATATATCAGGTGTCATATGCTAAATCAAAAGGCGTTCAATATTCGAGCAGTTGAAACAGATGCTGACTTGTGTATACACACACACACACACATTCAGTTATATGCAAGCTTACAGCCATGTACCTAAAAAATGGAGCTTTTAAACCTCATATGGGACCAACAGAGAAAGTAGCAACACTAGTTGAAAAATCAATGTTCTTGATGATGATGATTCAAACAAAATTGTTATATATGACATGAAAAGAAACTGGAAGCTCAGGAAGATTTCTATTATTCCAGTAATTATAGAAGTAACAGAACTCATGTAAATTTAAAAAAAAAAAAAAATCATCTAACAAATATACGCGATAAACCAAGTGCACGATCATGTGTAGCTGCTAAATGGTTGTATAAATAAAGCTTTTATATATATATATATATATATATATATATATACTAGCAAAAGTACCAGTCGTTGACTGGGTTCAAAAACAGCCTACAGAAAATGGACTCTGATTTATGAAAGTACTAGTGGGGGGTACCTGGCGTTGCCTGGGTGTTTGTAGGTGTGTGTATGGGGAGGGGGGAGTAATAACCCTGTTTAAATATTATAAAAAAGACGATGTTAAAAAATCGGAAAAACCAAAACGGGGGGAAAAAAATGGCATAAATAAACCTGTTGGATCAACCCATCTTTAGAGTCGAGGGATGTTTCTATGTTATTAAAATAAATTAACATCGCCAATTATAAAAATATTAAATAAAATAAAAATATTTTTCGTAAGCCGTTAGTGCGAATCTGTTTTGTTGATAGAACTGACTTCTGTTTCAATTCATTTCATACACCACGGTTTGACGAAACGAATTAGAAGATTTCATGGGGGGGGGGTTGTATCTATTCTATACTTTCACCTAACAATTTAATAAACAAAAATAGATAGTACTTATGTATAGAAAATACTGTGCTGAAATAATGTTTTATTAAGATATTCTTAACATGGGGACGGTATTTTGTAACTATTCTGTCCTTTCACCTAACAATTTAATAAACAAAACATGGTACTTATGCAGAGAAGCTACTCTGCTGAAATAATGACATTATTTAGAAAGCCATTCTTAACATGGGAATAGGGGTGTTTTGTAACTATTCTGTACTTTCACCTAACAATTTAATAAACAAAAGTTAAACTTAAGCAGACAAGGAACAGTACTGAAGCATTAACATTATTATTTAGAAAGTCATTCTTAACATGGGGAAGGAGGATGTTTTCTAACTATTCTGTACTTTCGGTGCTAATGCAGAGAGTGATCTGCACTATTTTTTAAATCGTATTTCCACGTTTAATTAAAGTTTTATGATATATTTTTTTATTCAATTGTAAGGTTAAAGTACAGAATAGGTACAAAAACACCCTCCCCATGTTAAGAATGGCTTTTTAAATAACGTTATTATTTCAGCACAGATCACTCTCTGCATAAGTACCGATTAATTTTTTGTTTTTTGGGTTTTTTTTACCGTAGTTTTTTTTGGTTTTTTTTTTAAAGAAAACCTTTTTTAACAAAAATTGAAAGTACAGTTTTTTTTTGTTTTTTTTACAGAAGTTGTTTTTATATAAGAAAATATGAATGCTTTTTCTTTATTAAGAAATTGGGTACTCATGCACTTATTGATCCGTGCTGAAATAATAACATTATTTAAAAAGCCATTCTAAACATGGAGAGAAGAGGGTGTTTTGTACCTATTCTGTACTTTTAACCTTACAATTGAATAAAAAAACGGTAAATTTTTAGATTAGGTCCACCTCCACAATTTTCTTTTAAATGACGACTTTTAAAGGTTTTCGACTATGCTGAATATGGAAATCGCATTGAAATTTTGCAGAAATAAGTAGTAATTGAGATATAAAAAGTTGTATAACGCATTGTAATCTCTGGCGGCCATCTTTTTTATGCGCCTGTGCGCACGTCATAAACAAATCTACGCGTGTAACAAAAATGGCCACCAAAGAATACAATGCATAAAACAACTATTTATATCTTGATAACTACTTATTTCTGCAAAATTTCAATGCGATTTAAGTATTCAGCATAGTCAGAAACCTATAAAAGTCGTCATTTAAGAGAAAATTGTGGAGGTGGACCTAATCTAAAAATATACCAAAAAATCATATAAAACTTTAAACTTGGAAATACGATTTAAAAAAATAGCGCGGGTCAGTAAGTGCATCAGCACGCATTAATCGACTAACGTGACCTTATTGCCAAATCAGCTCCGGCTACAATGTTGAATGCGCCGTTAACGTTTTTTTTTTTCAAGTTAAATTCAACTTTCACAATATCTTTTTTTGATAATAAATTGTTAGTTGAAAGCACAGAATGGTTACAAAACACCATCCCCTCTCTATGGTAAGAATGACTGAAAAAAAAAAAAAAAAAAAAAAAAATATTAGGTACTCATGCAGAAATAATGTTATTATTTAAAAAGCCATTCTTAACATGGGGAGGGGAGGGTGTTTTGTACCTATTCTGTACTTTAACCTTACAATTGATTAAAAAAAAAAACATAAAACTTTAAACTTGGAAATACGATTTAAAAAATAGCGCGGATCAGTAAGTTCAATAGCACCAAAAATTGTTAGGTGAAATACAGAAAAGTTTCTACCAAGAAAACCTTTATTTTTTTTTTAGCCATTCTTACCAAGAGGAGGGGGATGGTGTTTTGTCACTATTCTGTGCTTTCAACTAACAATTTATTAAAAAAACAAAAGGTAAATTTTCACATTAGGTTCACCTCCACAATTTTTAACATGGGTAGGTTGGAAGTGTTTATTCAGAAAGCCGTTTTTAACAGACGAAAGACAGGTAAAAGGTTAAAACACATGGTTAGGCATGGGTGTTGTTTATTCCGAAAGCCGTTCTTAATATGAGGACATTGGGAGTGTTTATTCATGGCCGCCAGTGAATTATAGTGCATAGTACAGGTCTTTATATCTTGAAAACTACTTGCCTCTGCAAATTTTAAATGAGATTTTCTTATTCAGCATAGTCGAAAATTGTGGCGGTGGACCTAATGCAAAAAAAAATACCCAAAAAAGATATCATAAAATTTAAAATCAAGCGCGGTACTAAAAATAAAATTAGACAGAAAAATACCCCCTTTGGGTTTGTACTTGCACAAAGACTTGAAAAAGTTGTCAACAAAAACAAATATATAACAAGTAAATATTTTCAAAGGCAAGATAAGTTACTTTTCTACCTAATTGGATAATTTTTAGTGTTTTTATTGGGTTTGTATTACTGCACATGTAGATTCGAAAAAGTTGTCAAAAAATAAATGTATAACAAATATTATCAAAGGCAAGATATGTTACTTTATTACCAAAATGGATAATTTTTTTGTTTTTTTAATGTAAAATGTTTATTCGACTCGAAAAACACAGCGTTTACTGCTATATTTGAAAATTACAAATGGCGGCAGAGTGATTTAAACATGTTGAGTTTGGGAAAATGAGTTAAAACTAAAATAATATAGAAAATACTGTTAAAAACCACCGAATACATGTCTGCCTATGTCATGGTAACATATATTGAGCGAGTTCCTGAAAGTATTTTGTAGTTTTTTAGTTTTAACTCATTTTCCCAAACTTAACGTGTCCAACACAGTCTGCCGCTATTTGTATTTTTCAAATATACAGATAAACACTACATGTTTTCGAACCGATTAAACATTTTACACTAAATAAAAACACTAAAATCTTAACCAGTTAAGTAGAAAAGTAACTTATCTTGCCTTTGATAACATTTATTTGTTATATTTATTTTTCAACAACTCATTTTTAATATTATTATTATCATAAATAATATCTTATAGGTTCCAAAACTACTTCACCAAATCTGGTATAAAGTGGCAATGGGATACCGATTGTAATAAAATTAAGACTAATTATAAATGCTTAAATAAAGACCCCATCCCCTCTCCACAGAAGCTAAATCTTTTTGGCTATTTTCATTTTATGATATCAACATTTCAATAAAATAATGCGAATTATGGCTGAATGTGTAAACAGATCAACTACTTGAGAGAGATTGTCATTCAATGGCAGGAAGGTGGCATCAAGTTGCGATTGTTTCATTTCAAAACGATTGCATAACCACAAAAAAAGAGAAGGAAGTGAAGGAAGAGGGGGGGGGGGTAAAATAACATGTAAATATGAGATGATGTCACAAGTTTTTTTTTTTTTTTGCATAATGCTGAATCAAGTTTCATGGTGTGGCGGCAGGGGAATCGTATGATCGAAAACCCCAACACAAATAGAGGAATATTTGTTTTTGTTTGAAGCATACTGCAAAGACCTTCATTTTCTCAACAGATCAAATGGTTGACGAAAAATGTTATAAATAAAAAGTATTCCTTATTTGCATATAGAATTTCTTTTGAAAAAGTCTTTAAGTAATGCTGTAAGTTTTAAGAGTCAATTTTTAGTTTATCCAAGCATCATAGAAACGCCAGCTCAGAATCAAATTAACTAAAAACTAATTTCACTTTCATCATCAAATCTAAAGTTGTCTTATAGAACATGTTTATATTAACATTTTGGATCTTGAAGAAATTCATCACAAATATAACTAGTGACTGCCTTCCCCCTTCCTGTCGCAAAAGACATCTGAAAGTGTAGAGTGTGTATATATTAAGAATTACGCAATAGCCAACTGCACTTCTGGACCCAGTATTGCTTACGTACAAGGAGAAATCCAAAATGACTGAAAGCAATGTTGAGATATGTAGAAAAGGACTAGTGTTGTTTCAGTCTTCCTTCTCTTAGACTAGTTGCAAGGCTTGGGAGTATCACCTACTCTAAAATTTAAGAGGAAGAGAGATAGATTCATACCACTTTTAAGAGTATTAAAGAAAATGTAATTAAAACCACTTCCAAACTTTTATTATTTTGCAATATAAAACGATCACATTGCTTAATTTTGGTGATGCAACGATGAAAAGGGTAAATTGCAAACATGAAATACATACGTGCTCAGATTTGATCATTTGTTTTATAATCTTTCATTTCAGATCCATTTGAAGTATTTAATAGCGATACAGTGCAATGGATATTTGTTTCTGTGTACTATTGGTGGGTTTGACAGTTGGAGACCATAGACGACTGGAAAGACTTAGAATGGAAGCAAGTCACCAGCATCATGATTATTTGTGCCAGATAAAATTTTTTTAGTAATCTTAGCACCAACTTAGTACTCCTTGAATAGATGCAAGTCTAAAAATTGCACTGGAGATATGAAGGTGATGCTAGCAATAATAATCCTATCATGTTATGAGTGTGTCCACACAACCAAATTTATAAGTTGGGGAGAAAAAGAAAGGTGTGGCAAAATCTATGCAAAGTGTTGTTGAAGGAGATGAGCATCAGAATTGCAACTATGAGAAAACATTCAATGAGGATCTTCAATATTCTTTATAGAAAGAGTTGCAATTGCCAACCAAGAGAACCACCTTACAAAGTCAAACTTCTCAACAATATCAAACACATGTCATGAAGACCAAGTTGCTTGGGGTTGTGACAATCTTTGAGTATGTTTCCAGCAAAGGTTATGTCATCACACCTCATACCTTTGAATAGTGTCCAAGACTAAATTTAGATGGCTATGATGAGTTACTGTCAACCACTAGGTGGAGATAGTGGCAGTGTAAAAAAAAAACAAAAAAACTGGCTGTCTGAAGACTTTCATGACTTCACCATCCAAACATCTGGCCCCAAACTCACCTGACACCATGAACTTTTATATTTGGGGTGCAGTTGAGAATAACATCTACCATACTACCTGCAACATCATGGAGGAGTTGATTGCAAGGATCAAACTAGTGTTTACGTGTCTCAAAGGATACTGTGACGCCTATGTGCTGGATAACAGTAGATTCTTCAAGTGAATTGTATTCAACAAGTTCACATAAAAAATGCACTTTCAATTTTGAGAATACATCAATTACTGGCTAAGGTGCTTTTTTCTATCCTTCCCAAAAAGTGTCAAATAAGTCTCAACACCCTGTAAATATAATTTGTAAATGTATTTATACCATTAAAAAAAATGACAAAATAACAATTCATAAATTGTTTTCAGTAAATTTTAGGGGTTTTTTTTTCTTTTTTTTTGTTATTGTCTTCCACATACAGATTTAGTTTTGTTTGTCACATCAACTCTCTTGAAGGTCATTTAAGTCCAAAACAAAACCTATTGTAAAAATAAGTGAGAAAAGCGGATAGAGGAAACAGTATAAAATCAATGGTCAGAATTTGTTTTAATATCATTCAAAGAGTTGGTAAGAAATGAGTGAAAAAAAAATTACATGTTTTGAAAGAAGCAAAAGACACAAGAGAAAAGGGATCGTGTACATTGGCGAAAGTGATACAAATGTCAGCAGTATGAAAGAAATTCGCATTTTTGAAAATAAATGTGTAAGAGAATTTATTAAACAGTGTCTACATTTATATCATTCTAATGAAGTGAGGTCTCATCAGAAAGGATTTTTATTATTGCACTTGAAATTAAATTTCCAGTTTGAATCATAATAAACAATTTATTGAGTAACTAATTCGGGTTTTATACCTTTCCAAAAGTATTAATACATAATCTAATATATAAATCTATGTCTGTGTGTGTGTGTGTCTGTCTGTCTCCATTTTGAAATTGTATCTCCTCCTAGACAGATGGTTGTTTGACGGCGTGCAGTAGCTCAAAAGATTGCATATAGGGTGCAGAATTTTATTAGAGGTGTTTAATTAATTAAAACAATTACTAAGGGATTAAAAAAAGGAGTTCAAATTTGAAAGAAATGACAACTTAACGAGCATAGCAACAATGGCGGTTTACCACAGTTGTTTCTTTGGTGCAACGCGTAGCGTGATTGATTACTAACACCAATATTGCGGGTTCAAGCTCCATTTCTTTCTTTCTTTTTTGTTACATTCCGATACTCTGGACTTTTAAATGTTACGTAATAATTATAAAAGAACACTTATATAAAAAATACGGAAAAATGTATATAACGAAAATGTCATATTCCAAATATATAGGATATATTATATATCGACTTATTTGTTACATTCCAATAATTACGTAAATAGATCCAGTAATGGAATTTTGTATTGAATTCATTCCTAAACTATTTAACCGATCATTATGAATTTTAATTATGTGTATATGTGTGTATATTTGTATGTATTTGATTTACTCCTAAATTAATTAACCGATCATTATTAATTTTAATGATGTGTATATGATTATGTATTTCTGTGCATTGGATTCACTCCTAAACTAATTAACCGATCATTATTAATTTTAATGATGTGTGTATGTTTATATATTTCTACATATTAGATTCACTCCTAAACTAATTAACCGATCATTATGAATTTTAAGGATATGTATATGATTATATCTTTTTGTATGTTGGATCAACTCCCAAACTAATTAACTGATCATTATGAATTATATGTAATGTATATGTTTGTATATGTTTATAGATGTCATATTCCAAAAATCACATACAATGTTCACTTAATTTGTTAATGTATTCATGTGTATAAGTAATTCTATCCAAGTAATAATGAATTTGACAGTATAGTACTCACATGAAAAACTTGTGTAAAATCGAGCAGTTTCATCTTTGTATTAGAAATAAGATACTTGCACACTATCCTACCCAAGAAATAAGGTACTTGTGCAGTATAGTATTCACATGAAAAAACAAATATCTTACCTGTGACGTACATAAGTTATTAAAACTGTAAATCCCGTTAAATATTCGAGTAGTATGACTTACATTTAAAAAATGTGCTTCTTCACTATAGCATCCAGATAAAAAAATAAAAAAAAAATTTTTACCCCCGATTTACAAAACATTTAACACAACAGAAAACTTCATAAAAGTATTGAGTTCTTTCATTTATAAATGAAAGAACAGGAAATTTACAGCACATATATGAAAAAAAATTTCCTTGCCTAGGGCGTGTAATGTACAATACACATATTTAAAATAATTTACATAATTTTCTGTTGTGCAAACTTTTCTGTATGTCACAGGTAACAGTTTTTATTTTTACATCAGAGTGCTATAGTGAAAAAGCACCTTATTTCTCATTTAAAAGTCATACTACCTGAATATATTACATGATTTTTGGTTTTAATAACTTTTATGCACGTCACAGGTAGGATTTTCTAACCAACAGAGCATTAACTTGTCATCACTAACACACAGAGCATTAACTATTGATCAAGAAAAGAGTTTAATAGGCATGTGTACACAATATGTGTATAAGTGAAACTTGGCCAGTGAGGATTGAGGACATGCATTGCATGGAGAGAAATGATATGAGAATGATACAATGGATGTTTAGTTTTAATGACCAGGAAGATTAAATCTAAGCAATATATGGAGATGTGTGCAGAAGAGTAGATTTTGATGGTATGCTCACATTGAAAGAATGGATGAGAGTTCTTGGGTTAGTAGGTGTAGAACAGTTGAGGTAAGAGGGACATCCCAGAGGGGAAGGCAAAAAAAAAAAAAAAAAAAAAAAAAAAGGAGGAATTGATAAGAATGGACTTGAGAGAAAGAGGAATAAATAAAGACCTGGTCAGAGATAGGTTACTTTGGAAGTCAATTTCTTAAGGCTGCCCAACAAACATGTAAAACGAACTCTAAACTGAATATGATGATGAAGGAATGTATACCAAGATGACACAAGAAGTTCACAAAATAATCCCCCATTTTTCAAAGTTGAACCTATAACACAAGAAACAATTTTACTCATTTCCCGCCACCCAGTATGAGCATGTGTGTGTGCGTGCAATAAAACAAATTAGAAAAGAAAAATAGTTTAGCGATAATCTGAGTTAATGCTATTTTGGCAGCTTGTTTGAAATCAGTTAAAAAGATAATCCAACTAATTAACACCTTTTATTTTTTTAAAAAGATAAAGTGTCAAGTTGTATGCTTAGAAACATTCTTGACACTGACTGAAAAATAGATAAACAGTGCGATTAGTGTTGTGTGTGTGTATACATATATATATATATTGCATTTTCCTTTAATGACAATCCATCCAAATATAGGCAAATTGATTATAATAGATGGAACAGCAGAAACTTGTTGCATAAATGAAAATTTATAGGACAGACAATATTTACAGAGCTGACAATATCTTTCTATCTCTGAACCCCCAACCAAGTTGAACCCAAGCTAGTTAGAGAGCCTGGAAGCACACTTGGGGGCCATCATAGTTTAGTATCCTCTTCTTTAAAATGTTTAGAAGAAAAAAAAAAAAAAAAAGAAAAAAACTGCATCGGTCGCTCTTAACAATATAAATTGTGTGTGCATTAATTTGAAGGAAACTTTCATTTATTTTGAATTCATAGTGATGTGAAATTTGAAAACTGATGTATTTATCAAATTTATTGAGTATTTATTGAATAAATGCTGAAAATGTAATAAAAATTGAATGATCAAATTTTTATTTAAAAAAAAAAATGGTATGTTTTTAAAATGGTTTCCGTATACAATGCCTGAATCATAGATTTTTGGGGCAGACCCATCATCACTACAAATATTTTTAATTGTTCATGGTTATCTTTTTGTAAATTAAAGAGAAGAACTTGACATAAATATTGATAAATATAGATATACATAATTGTAATTCTGTCTGTTGTTTGTATTTATCATGAGCATAAATGCAGAAATTTGTGTTCAAAGTTTCAGTTAGAAAGAACTCAATAAAAAATGTCAGAATTCAGCCTCTAATTACAAATGATCATCTCAATGAAAAAAAAAAAATTGGAGCTATTGTATTACTTATTGTGAAACTATAACAAACCAAGTCTAAATAAAAGACTTGAGACTTAATCAGTACAAATCAATTTATTTTAATAGTAAGATTAACAAGTGTAGATGTAACTGCCTGGCTGGCACAATCCACCCAATAACCGGATGATTTTTTTTGTTCAGTGAAAGAATAGGTACAACTTCCTGTAGATAATGTTGAATTCGAAGATAAATGGTTTGGTTTCTGTTTTAAAGCATAAAATCTTTGGCAGTTTTTAATGACAAAACACTGTAATTGATTCAGCGATTGTTTATATATCCTACCTCCAAATTTTGAAATAAACATAAAAAAATAAGGTTATTACGACAAATTATATTTTGCAGAAAACCTTGCTTAAGACACGTTTTATTATTAAATAGTTTGCTTCTTTTTTTTTTTTTTAAATCGTTTTTACATTGTTGTTTTTAAAAATTTTTTTTTTACATTATTTACCTGGAGCATGTTCAAAGATTCAAACGAAATGTTTCAGATGTGATTAATACTGACATTAATATTTAGTACCTTGAAAATAATGAAGTTAAAAATGCTAAATGAAGGCATTGAAATATTAATCTCACTGAAAAGTTTATAAAACAACAACAAAAAAAGACTAAGTATTTCTCTCTTGATTTGACTATGATGTATGTAGCACCATTAATATTACAACAAGCAATACTAAAAATACCAATAAATAGTAGCATAAATAATAGTAAAAATATTCTGATATGAAACGAGATATTTCTTTTTGCAAAGAGACAAAAAAAAAAGTGGCTTTTATACAATTTGATACCTGAGTTTAATATAACATTTTATGAAACCACGAGACAGGAGTCATTTTTTCCTGTGAAAGCCAAGAACTTCTTCAGTAACGTTGTTAAGACATGAACCTCTACTTCCGGCTTCAAACCTGATAGATCAACACCAGAAAAAAAGCAAAAAACAAAAGAACAACATCAAATTATAAAGGTGAAACAAACCAAAAATTGTTGACTTAGAGAAATATTCTATCAGATTCCATTTTTAGCGACGCAATTATTTTGTTATGTTTTTATCAGGAAAATAAGACAAATTTTTGTGCTTTTTGACTCTCCTTCACCCCAAACAAGGCATATTGTTGTCACTTGGATGTAAGGGGTTACTAATTGGGACGATACCTAAAAAAGATTAAGATGTTGGTTCATGTTGCATTTTAACTTCTGTATAACAGTACAGTTTGGGAAGCAGGAAGAGAATTCCAAAGTCTAACTGTTCTAAGGAAGAATCTATTTGAGTAGAAAACATTTTGACATTTAGGGACTGCAACAGTGAAGAGGTGTGATTTTGTTGCTAAGGTTTGTCAGGGATATGTACGTCGAGGGGGCACAAGTGCAAGGAGTTCAGAGCACATGTAATTAAAATACTTGTAAAACAAACACAGGAATGTAACATTGCAACGATGGGACAGGGGCTGGAGCCTAGTTGACAAAGTGGGATATATTAGATTGAGACTCCTTTTTGGATCCTATCCAAGAGAGAGAAACTAGTGGTAGATGCACAAGCCCAAATGTGGCAACAATACTCCATGCATGGGCGAATGGTGGCCTTAGAGAGGTACAGGATACTCTTAGGTCTGAAGTTTTCTGGCACGATAGAGGGAGCCCACCTTCCTTGCAGCAACTTTCGCAATGTCCTCAATGTATTTATTCACGTTTATATTTCCTGTGAATATTAAGCCGAGGAGTTTGAAGAAAGAATTCTCAGGTAAGGAATTATTTATCACGGTTATCAGTGGTTGGAAAGGCTTCTTGTAATTGTTAAAGGAAAGTAACTTAGACTTATTAGAATTAAATGTCACCATCCATTTACGGCCCCATTCAACTACGGTGTAGATGTCATTTTCTAAGGATTCAACCATTGTCTTGGATTTGTGTACATCTGTTTTTCCCTCATGCATGTTATAGAGTATTGTATCATCAGCAAATATACCCATCTCGGATTCAATATTATCGGGGAGGTCATCGATGAATATCAGGAATAATAGTGGTCCAAGAATCAACCCCTGTGGTACTCCTGCATAATGTTATGCTGCTTGGATGAACGTCTATCAATGACACCCTGGATGGTCCAATAGTCTAAGGAGGATCTAATTACATTTAATATTTGTCCAGTTATACCATATGATTTGATTTTCACTAGCAGCCCTTCATGCCAGACTTTGTCAAAGGCCTTGGATATATCGAGGGCTACAGTCCTGGCTTCCCTTGCCTTATCCAGTGCATGGTACATGCGTTCAGAGAAGAGTTAAAATATCTGCAGTAGAATGACATTTAACTGTACTGTTTCTCAGAAAGAAGATTAACTTTTGCAAGGTGGTGGACTAGATTGATTAGCGTCTCAAAGATTTTAGCGAAGAGGTTGAGGAGACTTATAGGGCGATAATTGAAAGGGATGGTTCTTTCGCCAGAATTCTTCTAAACTGGTACTACACAGGCCATCTTCCAGCTATTAGGGAAGTAGGATTTAGCAAGGCATTTGGGCTAGCTCAGCTGAGCATTTCTTAATTAGTATAGTAGGGATGAAATCAGACCCACACGCCTTGGAGGTGTCTATTTTTTATGACATCATGGACATGGGAAGGGGCGATTTTCAGATCATAAATTGTGGCTTCTGTCCACATAGGGAAATTTGTGAGGGAGTTTGTTGGCACTAAGGTGGAGTTGGAGGCGAATCGCCGAACAAGCAGTTCTACCATGCATGCAACCTTCTGGTTGTTGGACAGCGGGGGAATTACTGATTGTCCTTTATTTACTACACTATTATAAATTTTCCAGAAAGTGCGAGTTCCTATCTTCTGCGATTCTAAGCGTTCTCTGGTTATTTCAGCTCGTCTTCTTTTGGCTATGGTTATTACTCTCTTACATCTAGCATCTATAAATTTTTGCCTATTTGCATTTGACATGATGTATGAGTTGGCAGAGCGCATACTGTCTTCCTCTGTAGATAATGCGATTGTGATGGTGTTGCAATACCAACATGGCTAATCGCCATCTCGTTTTATTCACGTTGGGTGAGAGTTTACATTTTAAAGGGAGACAACTCTCACTGGTGCAGAATGTTGTTTGCTAACATAACATCTCTTTCTATTTAATAGTCTTTGTTGTTCTTCAGTTTCAATATTATATGATCTTCCTTTTATTTATTTTTTAATTAATTTTATTTTATTGACTTTTTCTTTTTAGAGCTCTAGCTTGATAGGTGGTCTGGACGTAAGTCAAGACCTGGTTGCTGCATATTCTTGAGAAGTAAGGGTTGGACATGTTTTCACTGTCTCCTCCTTGGAGGATGGCTATCTTTATGAGACTCCAATTCATGAGTCTATTATTTCGTTAGGTGGTTTGTGTACAATATGCCGTTAATGGCATCGGATTATTGTCTATTAATTTTTGGTCTGTAGAACATAATAGTGTGGTGTAGATGCTTTTCTGACAACTGATTCCTTCCTAGTTGGAAAGGTTTGGGCTTCCTATACTGGTGTACTATTTTTGAGTGATAATAGCTCTTTAGCTCTACCTGATAGTGCAGGAGTCATTGTTTGGCCTTTTGTTTTTTTTCCCTCTGCTTCAAGTTGGGCCAGTCGGGATTTAGTAAGCTCAGGTGAGTTGAAACGTTTGTTTTCGGACGTCAGCCCATTAGCAGTTGACTGGGGCTGGACCCACCGTCCATTGGTGTTGCTTTGTATACAAGCAAAGAAAGATATGGGTCTTTTGCCTTTTTTAACAATGCTTTCATTGTTTTTACACAGGCCTCTGCAGCTCTGAGAGTAGCGAGGACTGCTTGTGATGTGTTGATATCCCTAGTTGTCCATCAGCACTGAGAATGCGCCCCCAAAAATTTCAAATGATGATATTTCACATTTCTCAGAGTTAAGCAAAATGCTGCAGCCTAGATTTTTAGTCGGGCATCATGTTCTGGTTGATTTTTGCCATAGATTGTCATCTTGCAAGCATATTGCTCAGATTTCATTCTCTAGTAATTGTGACATGCTGATGAAATACCAAAGGGAAGGCGGTTGAATTGTATCGTACAAATTAGCTGACAAGTCATCAGTGCACATCATTCTGAAAGCAGAATCTGTTAATATCTGCTGTTGGCATCCAGTTTGCTCATAATTCTCACTTCCTCTAACTAGTGGTCAACCATAGGTAGCATGTGGCGTTCGCGTTTTACGCACTTGTTGAGCTTTGTGAGATCTACTCATATTCCCAGTTTGCTTTTGTTATCACGATGAGAGAACACTATGTGATGGGCTTGACAATCTTGTTTATGACTCCCAGCTTTTACATTCGATCTAAGTTTTATTCAATAGTGGCAAATGCTGTGGTTACTGAGTATCGACTCACCTCCAAGTGTAACAACATGTTGTATTCTTTTCCAAATATGCCTTAGCCTGTGAATAGGTTCGACATTTCCTTTTTCGGATCATATAGTTGGTTTTGTTCTTGATGGCATGTAAGCTTGGGTAGACGGTTACAAGTTTAAGTGCTTTGATGGCTGGTCTATCTAATAGCGGTTACCTCAAGATTGGGGATAATGAATATTCGCTGTTCTGTTACTAGTTCTTTATGCGAAATGGTTGCAGTGATCATTCCAGTCATTTTTGTTATATTTTCAGAGTGTGTATAGGTAAATATTTATGCTTGCTTGTTATTGTTTCTAGTGTGTTGAGTGTATGCACATGTCAACACGTGATTGTCTAGTATGTTTAACTGTTTACACATATACATTACACATATAGATACAGTTCCCATGGGACATAACAGCTTATAAAAAATTCCTTATGGAACAAATAAATATACTTTTTGTATTCACAATCATTGACATGATTGTGGACGTGCTCCTGAAAATGCAAACCATTTTCTCTTCCAAAATCTGACAACCAAATAAGATTTTACACATAACATTTATTCATGGTTGTGACTTCTTTGGCTCTCGCAGTGCATGCCATTTCTTTTTGGGTGATTACGTAATAATTGTCTAGGTTACTTGGTAGTGCCCAGCAGTCCATAATATAATACTGAGTGGAATGCGCCGTGGGCGATGTAAGATTTTGTGAGTATTTGAGAGAGTCATTAGGTCTCTCCTTAGTTTGCAGATGTGCTCAGGAATTGCGGTCACAACTGCCTCAAAGCCCAACCTGAATTGCAATGGTACTCCATTGATGGTAATGTTAAATCGCCAAGGTTTGCTCAGGCTGAATTCTGATATTGTCAAGACACCAAGGTTGCACTCTGGTCAATTTCACTGTCATCCGAGTCATGCTTAACTTCATGTTGTCTTCACATGTGGCAACACTGCACATAACAGCCAATCATAACACAATAGTGGCAAATGGCGGGATATGCACATCTTTGATGAAGGGCCTTGTATCACGCTGGTGGAATCCAGCCTTTGTTCCATGCTGCTGTCTATGTCTTTTCGTCTACTGATCCTCATAGCGAGATTTTCATCTGGGTTTGATTTTGTATATTTGCTTTGTCCTTGTCTGTGAATTCTGTTGTCACTAACAGAATGGTCAGCAACATTACTATCAGCTAATCGTTCACTACCGATGTGTTCTACCGATTGCAGGAAATGTTTTGATTTGATTGTTTCACATTGCTGTGTACATCTGACGGCTGTCTAAAAGGAAGTCTGGAATTATTTGCAGACTCAATGACAACTTAAGATTTATACACCCAACTACAATTCTGTTATGAATTAGTTCCTCATGTAATTCCCAAAAATTGCAGTTTTTAGTCAGTACATGGATATCTGTAATCTCCATATATAATATTTTGATTGTAGAAATTCCCCTCTGGACCAAAGTACTGTAGGTTTGCAACAACAGATGCCACATACAACCACTATCTTATCTAACTTTAGAATGCCATTTTAGACACATTTAGTTGTTATAATAAAATCCTACATTTCATCTCAGGAGCAACACCATCACAATTGCAGCATTTTTTGAGGAAGTAGTTCCTATTTTTCCTCCTACATAGTAAGTCCTCCTAACACCCTCAGTCAAGACCGGGAGGAAATATACACATTCTACATGTATTGTGCTTGTACCCTTCATAAACTCAGACATAACATAATCTTTCCATTTCCCAATTCAAAAATAATAAATTCTCCCTTCTCACATCCTGCTAATTCTCATTGGCTGAGAGCTGACAATTCAATTATTCCGAAATCTACTTCTTTTTAAATGTAGCAGCACTCTCTACAAGAAGCAATCATTTAAAAATAAATAAAATAAAATAAGCCAAATACAAATATAATAACCGCTCATAAACAGAAAATTAAATACTGATAACGTTACATTTACTTATGTACACATTAACAACACAACAATACCCCCCCTCCGCCAAAAACAAACCTTAAAAAATATATGTGTGTGTGTGTGTGTGTGTATGTATGTGTACCATTGTTTATTTTTCAATTTTGGAACGACTTAGTGAACTTTACAACCTTGAGGAATAGTGGAAGTATTATATCCATTTTATGCTGCCATACTACAATTGACAGACCTGCCAGTGTGTTTGAAAGTTAGGGTCTGATTTTATGTACAATTACTGTTTTTTTTTTTTTTTTACACCGATTACCTACACTACAGTTAACGTAACTTTCATTTCATTAGGAAACAATTGTTTGTAATTGTGTTTTCACCAATTTTGAATTTTGTTGAATATTTTATTTCATTTGCTTTTCTGGGCTGATTCTTGAGATTGCGCACGCGTTAACTTTTTCTTTTTTCTTTTTGTACATTAGGTCCACCCTCACAATTTTCTTGAGAATGACTACTTTTAAAAGTTTCCGACTATGCTGTTAAAAAAATCTCATTCAAATTTTGTGAAGACAGTACTGTATTATGCACTGTAATTCACTGGCTGCCATGTTGATATGCACGCGCGATAAACAAATCTACTCCTCTCCTACTGATGCTGCCCCACCACCCTATTTTTTTAAGCATTTGCAGCTGGGTATGCTGACAATTACCACGGTTAAATTTGAGGGAATTATTTACCCCCTAAAAAAAAAAAAAAAAAAAAAAAGAGGAGCTATCTACTCTGAAAGCTGTTCTTTACATAGGGAGATTGGTAGTGTCTATTCCGAAAGCTATTCTTAGCATGGGCAGTTTGGGACATCTATTCCAAATGCCATTCTTCACATGACAATACTCGAAGAAGTGAAGTGAAAAAAGTCGTAATTGTTTTGTTTTACATGTTAAAAAAAGACGACATAAAACTGGAATTTACTTTAATACTATTGGTGGAAGAGTAGAAAAGAAGGGGAAGACTTGAACAACAAACGGAAACAGCTAGGACTGCTACCACTGATTTCAATCACTATAATCAGTCCATATACAGTGAGAATCCCTAACTTTTTAAACTTGTTTCTACTTCCCATCATTATTCGAATGGGCCATTTTTCATAATTTTATTAATTCATACTGATTTACGCATTCCCTTAATTTAAACAGTACCTGCATGTTTTCACCCGAAACCAACACTAATCGCCTGTGAAAACCACATTACATTTCAGCCAAAGCTGCCAGTGTCCGCAATTGTTCAGGAATGGCAGTGGCCACCAACAACAACCATAGTTTGGGAGTAGGGCAGACTTCTACTGGGCAACACTGGTTAACGGGTCCTGCTAGTAAAAGAATAAACAGACTCTTATTGAAATCTATGTTTGAACCTGGCCCGTTCATATATTACATTCATGTTGCTTTTGAATTGGTTGTTGAAAGTTTTCAGCTTCCTTAGGTGAGAGCTTCAATGTGGCAATAAGGTCTGCTTTATATCAACCATGCAGTATATCAAAGTGTTTACCTGGTGAGGGATAGGTTTCTCATAGAGTCTGGACACTGTCTTTTAATAACTGAAGTGTTGAATCCATTTTTATTATAATTCAGGCTGGTTAAATGTAAAAGGTTCTGGCAGACTCATGTGGTTGGTCATACTGGGGTTTATTTGTGGAATCTAGTTTTTTTGGGGGGCACAATACTTTGTTTAACTCCTTCCCTATGTATTGCTCAAACTATAAATTCCTTATTCTGACACCATGTTTTGTTAAAAATAAGAGAATATGACGAGAAAATATACTCATTAAGACCAACATGACTGACTGCCAGTCTCGTTTTATTCACATTGGGTGAGAGTTTACATTTTATAGGGAGACAACTCCCACTGGTGCAGAAAGTCTGCTAACATAACACAATAGCCCCCCCCCTATTTTTATTAGTATCACTTCAGAGCATGAAGTAGATGTAAGAATAGTTAAGCCATGACAACAGAAGAAAACACTGAAGAGCTGGTGATTAAGAACAAGCAGCTGACTACCAAATAAAAAGGTCAAAGTTGAAATTATTTATGACATAAAAATGAGTTTCTGATTATCAAATACCTGATGTTGATCAGAGTGGGTCTATGGATAACAAGATCCAGAAGTGTTGATATGTCATAAAACAGACACCCCAAATCAAAGAATCATTTCCAATAGGCATCTTGCTAGATGGCATGTCAACACTTTTGTGGGCAAAAAAGAAAAAAAAAAAAAAGGTTAAGATGTTGTAAAACAAACCAATTGATGGTCTATCATGTTTGACATTAAATAACACACACACACACACAAAAAAAAATAGCCAATGATTCTTATTTGATTCACTTTTCTCAGTCTCATCAATTTGATCTGCACTGTTGAAATGGATACATTCAGTGAAACAATAAACTTGTCATCAGCTTTAATTAGACCTTTGGACCTGACTCACAAACAAGACATTAAATAGCAATGAAAAGCAGATTAATTTCAGTTTTTTTACATTGTTTTTCTACTACCTATCATCCTCATAATATATTTTTATGTTTCAACAAATATACTCAATGGTCTTCTTCAAATACACAGTTAAAATAGGATGGTTGTTTGCTTTCTTTTCATATTAAAATAAAACTGGAAGTCTATAAAAAGGCTATAATTAGAAGTGAGTTGAGAGGAACTGATGATGTGCTCACCAGTTCATGTGGAGTAAATCATCAATAAATGATGATGGTAAACTGAATAAAATGTTTGAAAAGATTTGCCCAGATGCTATTAATAGTTCCAACATTAATAGCCTCAAAAATATTAAAAATCATATATGGACTGCTGATTTCAAAAATAATATCATGGGAAAAAAAAAATTAATCAAAAATCTAAACACACACAGGGTGTGATAAAAATCTTTGAGAGGAAAAAATAAAACTTATTCAAATTTTAAAAAGTACCTAAAAATAGTTTCTTTTCATAGATTTATAAAAAATTATACTTTTTAATCTATTTGAAAATATTTGCTTTTGTACATGTTTCATGATAAAAGGAAATCTGGTTATGCTATTATTATAAAGAAAATTTTTCAAAATTTTATTAAAAATGAAAACAAAAAAAACTACTTAGTTTTATTATATTACATATAAATCAGAACTAAATATACAATTTTTTTTAGTTAACACCCCCCCTCCAAAAAAACTTTAATAATGGCTTTAATATTAATAACTTGAGACAGAAAACTATTTTTTTTTAAATCCATACAAATTGTTTTTTCAATACATATACATGATGTATTTTATTTGATTTAAAACTAGACAACTTCCATAATGACAACTTAATTGGAAAGGCTGGAAAGTTCAATCCAATTTATAGACGAGCAGAGAGGAGAGATTCTTGTGGCAGCATTCCCTCTAAAAAGTGACACCCTTAGCACTCCTTTGGGTGGAAGGCATTATTTATAGAAATTAGTGAAAGAATAAATTTGCATTAGACAATCCAAATATTTTTGTTTTGATTTGAAAGAGTTTTAGTTATATTCTTGTAGACAAAGCACAAGAAAACACTTTTGAAAATGTGTTGAACCAAAAAAAGATGTAAATTCCGGAAAGAATACATACATTAGAATACTTCAACAAGAGTAAAAGGTAAGACGAGTGAGGAGAAAGAGACATATGTGGTGATGGTGGGGTGGGGCGCTAAAATACAACATCCTTTATTTGATTTCCATTTCTTCACGCTTTTAATTTCTTTTGGATTTTTATCAAATTTCATTTTTCTCTTCTGCTGACAAACGTAAGACTTATGGCAATGCTAACTGTTATGGCACAGCCAATGCTAACTGTTATGGCACAGCCAATGCTAACTGTTATGGCACAGCCAATGCTAACTGTTATGGCACAGCCAATGCTAACTGTTATGGCATAGCCAATGCTAACTGCTTCCAAACACACTCTCCTAGAAAAAATAGTTTCAGCATGCCTTATGTGAAATATTGCCTGAAGCATGTATAGAGAATTGCTTTTAACAGTAACACATTAACAAAACAAAACATTAATCTGACACAAATGTAATTCAGAGTTTTAAGTTGAGTGGTCATATAAAACCGAACTTTCATTTCAAAAGTTAGAAAGCAAAAAATATTTTTAGTATTCAAGATTCTAGGATTATTTTATTATAAGAAAAATAGGGAACTAAGTGTGGAGAAGGAGAAAAAAAACGGGAGAAGGATAAAGAAGAAATGAAGAAAAAATATCTTGTTCTGTCTTAAGGTTAATGAAGACAAAAATCTGAATAGTTCCTGGAGGGACTTGCTGTGGCATCCGGAAGTAAAAAGTGAAAAAAATAAAAATAAAAGGATGACGATGATGGGGTGATAAAGAAGTAAAAACGGAAGTTGTTTTCCTGTTTTTTTTCTCCTACTTTTTTTTTTTTAAGGATGAACTAGAGAAACAACTAAAATTCTTTTCCTCATCTCACTTAATGGCTGCGATGGACTGCACCTTTCCATCATGCAAAAATAGGGAGTGCTGAAGGTTTAAACACATATTAAAAAAAAAAGCTAAGAAAGGAAATAG
Organism: Euprymna scolopes; assembly: GCF_053919585.1. Classification (NCBI taxonomy): domain Eukaryota; kingdom Metazoa; phylum Mollusca; class Cephalopoda; order Sepiida; family Sepiolidae; genus Euprymna; species Euprymna scolopes. Next base: position 70,329,549 of record NC_136517.1, on the reverse strand, counting down.
AAAAATGTGTATTCTACGTTTCACTTCAAATAGTTGATGAAAAATCTTTTGAACAAAATTCTTACTGAATTACTTTTAGTGCTATTGAATGAGCAACACATTTCCTTTTTTTCCTTTTCTTTCATATATGCCCAAAATATCGAAAATCCATTGCATGATGATTTTGTTTGTTTTTATCTGAACTTCTGACTTACAAAAGTCATCATTAGAGAATAAGGAAGATTTGAAATTAAAAGTCTTCTTAATGATTTCACATCTTTTTTTAACATTGTTTAACATAGCAATATCTTTTTGATTTGCTATATTTTGGGATCTGATCTTTTTTTAATTTCACCAATGAGTTATACTCCTCAAGGCCTAAAGGCCACTCAAGGACAAAGGTTAATGGTTTATATCAAATGAATGATGAGACTAACATCATGAGGATTGCAGGTGATGGATTGGGTTTGGACAGAATTGGATTACTTAAGAGAATGATTCAACAAGAACTTAATAACACTGCACTTAAAATTTGGCTGAGAAGCAGCCCCATGGTATTGAATTCTACAAACAGTTCTAGGAAAGAAACTCTGCTCATGAAAATTCGACTTAGTTCCAGGTATACAGAAAATTCTCTTACAGTGGTTGTAGTTAGACAAGTTTTGCTTCAAATGTTTTACAGGGTGAAAACCAGAAATTGGAGCTCAGTCGAGCATCAACTATGAAAATAATAATAATAGAGAAGAGAGAAACTAACAACATCTTTTCTGTAAGAAAGAAACTGTAGGGACAAGCAGAGGATCCCTTCACTAGATTTCGAAGTTGATTTTATACTTTGTCAAAGAAGGAGACAGTGCTCTGATCAGCACTCTTCAGATGTGACAACAGTACTCCATCTGGCTCTCAGTAGAAGATTGCATTGGAGCGAGATACTTTCAGGATAATAAATTTCTAAATATGTCATGGAACAGGTATTCCATCCAATATGTTAATGTTTCGTTTATAATATACTACTATTTATAAGAAGAGTTAGAACAATTTATATTAGCAAAAAAGTACACACACACACATATATATATATATAACACAGTTGTATATTCATTCAAAATTAAATTCATACTAATCTAGTATCCTACTGGATCTTTTTGAAGCAATTCAGGTTGGGGAAGGGTGCTTGCTTGTGGCTAACTCCTCAAGTAATATGAGATGTTGGGTTACATACCAATATTAGGGGTGGAAAATCCTTTCCCTGACCTATTTGTAGAGAGATAGAAACCTTGCTCATAAAGTGAAGCGGAGGGGGCGGTCAATACGAGATATAACAAGATAGACTGAGCTACATTTTTTAGAGTCACCTCCCCACACATGCAATTCAGCAGATCTAATTTATAAAAATGACAGGAAAAATACAAATACAAAAAATACTGATACTATTTTATCTGCACACCTTTTTTCTCTAGTTCTAAATGTTTGAATAAAATCTCTTAAAAAAATATTCGACAAAGAATTCCCCCTCCATAAATAATTAAGAATTACATTTAAAAAAAACTTATTTACAAAATTTATCTTTTAATTATTGAAATTATCCATTTTTTAAAAATTTATTGAATTTAATACCAGTAGATACAATATTCTTCCTTTTTTATCCAAATTTGAAACAATGTGAAATTAAACACAAGAAATGAAAAAGAAATTCTGATATAAAATTGATATTTGTACAACATGTAGAAGTAAATTTTATTAAAATTAAACACCTTTCAGTTGAGGATTTATGATTCCTTCCAGAACTGCTTATAAAGAAACATGAACGGATATTCTTTCTTACAATGCTTCATTCAATATGTAGAATTATCAATGAAAATGCAATTACAAACTATATTAGACTCACAAGCATATGGACGGAGACTCTTATAGAGTTACATGCACAGATCTACAAACAAATGCCTTCACAAATAAAAATGATATTTCAAACTTAAGTGTGACAGACCAAATCTAAGAATAGGTATTATTGTTTTGGGATTTCCTTCAAATATATTTTGAGCTGTAGAATAATCAAAAGGCATAGCCTTTTTTTGAAATTTGAACAGATTGAATTCGTAAGTGATCGTTGGTATTAAATGATATCTCTCATGGCCTAAATAGTCTTTGAGGATTGGCTTAAAATAAGAAATCTTTGCCGGGTATGGCACTGGAAAATCTTTCAATTCCGCACTACATGAGATACTGATAAACTATTTGTTTCTTAATTTTTTTCATTTTCAGATTTTTATTTGTTTCACTTGATGAAATCTCAATGTATGATAAGCGTTTGACAGTTTTGGTAATATATATATATATATTATTTTTAAAATATAATTATCCACCAACACGTGTTTCGTCGTCTACGACTCATCAGAGTGGCTGAATCTAGCGAGATTCGAAATCAGGACCCTATGGTAAGAAGCCTAAACCTCTACCACAGGACCACCTCGCTCGACTACTGAATGTATCTCGTTTTTATGTAGATGTTTTTTTTGTTAGCAATACTCTTTGAACGAATTTGGTCAAAGGGAAAATTATTCCCAACTCGCATTAAGGTAAAAATGCACTTTCGTATAAATAATTGAATTCGTTCAAAGAGTATCGCTAACAACAAAAAAAAAACATCTATATATACACACAGTGAGAATACTTGATCTTTTCGTATAAATTGGATTCTTCAGGCTTTTCTCATTCTGAGTGCTATTTTGATATTTTGGCCAATGTAATCTCTTCACATGTATCTTGGTAAACTTGAGATTCTGCATAGGATATTAAACAGAAATCTTCACTTAATCCATAGGGTAGTATGCTCTCATTCCATCAGCCACAACCAGGTACAAGAAATTTGGAGTAATTCGCAATTGTCATTTCTGGGGAAGAAACTATTAGAGCAGAAGGCTTTCTGGCATCTGTGTAGGGCGAGATTTTGCTGCTTGTCGGGTTTGTCGAAGGTTAGGGTTAGGGTATTTACGTCGAGTGTGTACAAGGGCTTGTAGTTTGTCATTAAAATAATTGTCAAACAGGAAGAGGGATGCAACATTTCATCGATGGGACAATGACTGAAACCTAGCCAACAGTTTGGAAACAATTAGGTTGGCGACTCTATTTTGAATTCTGTCCAGGACTAAGAGACCAGTAGTAGATAATACAAATTATCAATTCTAATATAAAAACATAATAATCAACTTTTCTTTTCCTTAAAAAAAGAACTAACACTTTAATTTGGTTGTTTTTAATCCACAGTTCACATTTACCCTGTTTTTCTTTTTGTAAATCTTTGTATATATATGTGGTCCTTGTAATTTGTCAGCTACATTTTCACAATTTCTACCATACAAATAAATATTTGTGATTGCTTAGAAGTATTTTGGTGCCAAATATATTTGATATGTTTTGTAGCTGACGACGTAATCATTATGGTTGTGTTGATTGGCATTCATATAATTAAAATATTCATAAAAGATTGCCCCCCCCTTCCTTATTCTCTAATGATGACTTTTGTAAGTCAGAAGTTCAGATAAAAACAAACAAAATCAACATGCAATGTATTTTCGATATTTTGAGCATTTCAATAATCTCCAGAGATGAGCAAAATGAATAGATCCTTGGGAAAGTTTAGAGGAAAAAAATCTCAATCGCAATGAAATTGTTTTTTTGTTTTTTTAGTTAATTTATGTACGTATATATACACACACACAATATGTTAAAAATTTAAACAAATTGGGTTAAACCTTTTAATTTAATTTTGTCGACACTTTTGTATTTGAATGAGTTTTTGTAGAGAAATATTTGCATGATATCAAATTTGTAAATCGAAAATTTGTTCATGTGAAAAATGAAAATTGTTGATGGGACTCAACCAATCCCCTTGTAACCCGACACTACCCTCGATTGTCGTCAGAATCAACAACAAACTGTAAGCAACCACGGGATTTTTTTTTAGTCAACTTATTTGAGATTTTCATTTTTAACTATTTGTCATCCAACTCAAATTTCAAGCAAACAAATTTCCAAATAATGGGACGCCCCCTTCCATTCCTCCCCATTATTAAATACAATGGATTCAACAAAGATTGCAATTTATTAAACCCACTTTGGAGTTAGGAACACGGAGTTTGTGCTGCCTTGAGTTAGAATTCTCATTTCAATGATATAGTAACAACAATAATAACAATTCTTACCAGTGGAAATTGGATGAAGAACGAGTATGTGTGTATGAGTTGGAATACATTTGCATTCTTAAAATATAATCAATGATAAAAGTCATTATTAGTATCAGTGGATGAAGTGTCAGGGAAACGTATGGTGTCCGTTTCAAAAAAAAAAAGGATTAAATTTGGGAGTGTTGTTGTGCTATTCAGTTTCATTCGCATGTGTGTGTACGCACGCACACAGGTGTGTGTGTGTATATATATATATATATATATATATATATATATATATATATATATATATATATATATATATATATATATATATATACTAGAAAAACACCAACCGTTGCCTGGGATTGAATGAGGAAGTTTATGTCCTTTTGTGTAAAGCCAACTTCTATTATTTCTTTTACATTTTTTAATATTCAATTTCGAGGATGGATGTTCTCAATATTTGTTTTTGCATTTTTTATGGGTATCAAGCCTGAACAACAATATTAGCGTAGTTCTCCCGCCTCTTTTTTTTTTGATCAAAATCTACCTTCAAAATAGGAGTTTGTTTCCTATATGTACATCCACTGAAACATGTTAGTGCTCAATGAATGAACAGAGCGTGTTTTAGAAGCTCACCAACTTGTATTGTTTGCGAAAGTTGAATATATGTATTTCTATTTGACGATTTCAATAATTTTCAAAGTATCTACAATGCAAATAACGAACATACACAAGTTATTATGGATGATTATTTTACAGCTGTTTCGAGGCAGTGTTTATTTGAAGTCATAATGATTTTTTAAAACAATGTCTCTCGCTCTCATATATATATATCATGAGTCACAGAATCTTCCGCGTTTCATTTAATCTGAAGATTCTTTACGGGGATAAAACGCGGAAGATTTTGTGTGGCTTAATTGCTACATATTTTCATAACTGACTACTTAACTCTACTCAAGTATTGAGCACTGTTAAAATAAATACTTAAAATCGGTACATAAAATATTACATCTCATAACATTTTATATGGAAACAAGAAATAGAAAGAAAGAGAGAGCGGGGAAGGTTGAGAAACCAATATAATTTAAATAAACAACAATGATTCGTAGTCTAGACGCAGAAACCTAAATATAGCCAGAGACAAGAAATAGAAGAGAAATTAATTACTTTCGACTTATGTGAAGAAAAGTTTTTTTTGTTGTTTTTTTTTTTTGCTTCAAATTTAATTGATTTTTTTTTTTTCAATTCAATGGGTTACTTTTCAAATTAACGAATAAAAAAATAAAACCGTTCGAAAAGCAACACTGTCACAGCATTTTCTTTCCAAGATTTTTAAAATGTCAAAATTAAGATCTTTTGTCTCACTCCATAAGGGACAAGTGGAATCAGAACAAAATATTTTTCAACAATTTATTTATTTTTTAAGATTGATTTTATTTATTATTGTCTATGTTTATTGTTTTGTAAGGAAAAATCGATTTTAAAAGGAGGGGGGATTAAGGACAAGAAAATCTGACGTTTAAAATAGTTTCTTGCTATATTTTAAAGTTAAAAACATAATTAATATTTTTTTACAACATGTGTAGAAGTATTGATTATCTGAATAGATTCATACACAATTTTATTTAATGAGAAAAACGAAATCAGTTTTTATTTTATTTTTTGTTTGAATCAACTGAAATCCAAACTAAAATAAGCAAAACAATTACTTACACCCTCGAGCTTTTAAAACTACAAATTGTGTGTGTGTATATATATATATATATATATATATATATATATATATATATATATATATATATATATACACACAATTCATACTGATATTCAAAAGTAAAAAAAAAAAAAAAAAAATTAAACGAGGTTGTTGACAGTGCTCAATAAAAAGACAGAAAATTATTTTATTCAATTTAATTTTGTTTACCTAAATTGAAGTAAGGGCAGACACAAAATGAGCACCTACTTCCAGATCGGTACTGTAGATTTCCCGGGAAGAACAGATATAAACAGAGGCTGAAGAGAATCCAATATTTCTCGACCACAAACTGGTCTCCTTATATCGGATTTGAAACCGACGGAACCAATGTTTTTCTAACCTTCTGTAAAATTTTAATATATATAAATATACGAGAGAGAGAGAGAGAGAGAGAGAGAGAGAGAGAGAGAGAGAAATTTATCTTGAACATTCATTTATTTATAGTATCTTATGTTATCGTGCTGAAATAATAACATTTAGAAAGCCGTTCTTAACGTTCGTATGTTTTAACTATTCTTTTACTAAACAATTTGGTAAAAATATCGCAAAAATTGAATTTAGCTCGAAAATACTAGGGGATTTTTTTTAGATTAGGTCCACCTCCACCTCCACAATTTTCTTTTAAATGACACCTTTTATAGGTTTGAAAAAAGAGCGTGGTATCATAAATGCACCTTGTTTTTGATCATTTTTTTTTTTGTCTATACTGATGTCCTCTCTCTAAGAAGAAAAAGAAAATCCAGCCTATTTTTTAGACGATGTGTGAAACTTTGCTTCCAGTAGATTAAGGGTAGAAAATGCTTTTTGATTACATGCCTTTAGATTAGCTAGAACTTATATTCCATTCGACAGTTTAAAGGCTTCAAAATTATTTTTGAATGTTTAACTTGACATCATTTTCTTTGATTGTTTGGGGGGGGGGGTAGAAACACAGAAAAAATGAATTATCAAAGATCAAATTAAAGAAAGTTTTCGAAAGAAGAAAAAAAAGGAGTCCGAAGCAATTGCTTTGTACAAGATGGGCACAATTTTTAAATTTTCAACATGTGAATGACGAGTTGTTGCTGAGTAGTTTCTAATTTACTTACCAGAGTTGATGTTTTTATGGTGGATTATTTTCAAGAAGGTTAGAGTCAAGAAAACAATGAGTATATCTATCTCCAGAGATGGGGGGGGGGGATGATGTCTACCTTTTAGGTATAAAATGTTTTTTGCGTTTAGGCAAAGAAGGTGGTGACGACTAATGAATGGATGATGCGTGCGCGGTTTTTAAAAAATAGAAGGATTATCAGCAGCAGGAGCAATAAATATGTGAAAGCTTGTTTAAGCATTTAAAAATCATTCAAAAACATTGTTTAAGCATTTAAAATCATTAAAAAGGTTAAATTAAAATTATTTAGGGTTAACTCATTATTTAATTTTAAATATAAAAATAAATAAATAAAAAAGACAAAAATACCGTTTGTTGATAAACGTCAATATCAATACGTAGACTATGTTTTGAATTTGTCAGGATTAAAGAAAGAAGGAAAGATAACTCTGCGTTCGTAATAACGTTCGAGAGAAAGGAAGAAAGAGAGACACACAGACAGGGGGGAGTGCACAACAAGAGAGAGATAACGAGAGACCAGGGAGAAAGAGGGGAAGAATTCAAGTTTTTTTTTTTTGTTTTTTTTTACCTACATGTGTAAACTTGGCCTTTTGGCCAAGATCAAAGTGTAGTATCTGTTCTTCAGTGCTGCCTGCAGTGCTGCCTGCAGTGCTGCACTCCCATTTCTTGTTCTCTTTCGGTGGAGGAGGAGGAGCAGTCCTTCCTTCACGACTGAAACAATTTTTTTTATTTTTGTACCTTTTCTCCACGTTAAAAAACGACCCTGGTGTTTACTGTTTAACTGTGTCCCGTGCCGTGTGGAGGCATTGTAAATAGGTACATGTGTAAGCAAAGTAGCAAAAATAATAGGAGGGGAGAGGGACTTAGAAACTTAATTGAGCTCAATCCCTCGGTAATCTCTATGGCTTTTGTTGTTACAGTGTAGTATCTGTTCTAATACTACACTTCACCTTTTTCTGTCCTCCGTCAGTGGAGGAGAAATCCTTCATGACTGAGATAATTTTTATTTTTGTTCTTATCCAGACTGCCTCTTTTGGGGGAGCTGGATTTTACTCACATTAAAAATCGACCTTGTTTGGAGGCTAGTAAATAGGAACAACAACAACTTGATCCACACGCGTTCATCCAACATTTTCGGTAGTTTTTTTTCTTTCCATTATTTTCGTCTCCAAACAAAGCATAGTGCCACTTTGACGTAAGAAAATTCTATTTGGGACCAATTTTTACAGGGATATTATGTGGGCAGTTGAGCAGCAGAGAGATGTCTGTTAGTGTTCACATTACACTTGAACTTTTGTATGTTAGTTCAATCAGGGAAACAGAGACCTGGGACGGGGGGAATTCCAAAATCTAGCAGTTCGAAGGAAGAAAATGAGTAGAAGCATCTAGCGATTTTACAGTGTAGGGGTGGGAATTTGCTGCTTGTCCGGTTAGTCAGGAGTATTTACATCAAGGAGATACAAGTGCTTTGAGTTTGTCAGAGCACATTACACTAAAATACTTGTAAAACAGGCACATATGTTCGGAGATTACAATTAGGATATCTGAAGTACAGCAGCGTCCAAAACTAAGGGACAAAATTTTAAAACCTAATATTTGTTAGAAATAACAACTGTAAAAAGCTGGAATTTTAACAACTGGTAGTCGTTATCATCCATAATAACATACTAAAATTTGAATCATTTGCAAAGGATAGAAAAAAAATTGTAACAATCATTTATTTATTTTGAAAATAGGAACGTCCAAACGTAAGAGACAAAATTGAGAAAAACAATGTAAACGGTATGCTATATTCAAAGTTTTTGATTTCCTCTAAAGAATAAGTCTTACTTAGTCATTTGTAAACGTTGCATCAGCCGACACCATGGCAAAACGCCAAAACTTGATTACTCTGTGAGACAAGTTATTGTGAAGCTACACAAGGAAAAGCACACCATTAGAGAGATTTCAGAGAAAGTGAAACATTCCAAGAGTGTTGTAGGCAGTGTTGTTAAATCCTACAATGATACTGATAAAATAGTTAGTGCTTTTAAAACCGGCACACCTCGCAAAACTTTGGCAAGAGAAGATCGAATAATGCAGCATATGTCATTAAAGGACCTTTTTAAGTCTTGCACAGAAATTAAAAGGGTTATGAATAGTACCTCGTGTGTTAATGTGTCAAGACAGACTGTTTCTTGACGACTGCAAGAAATAGGGCTATTTAATCGAACTCCAGGGAATAAATCATTTGTTAGTTCGAAGAAGAAGAGATTAGAGTTTGCAAACAAGTATTGTAATTTTGACATATGAAAATTGGGCAAAAGTTTTTCAGTGATGAAAACAAGTTTCATTTATTTGGAAATGATAGAAAAAACAATGTAAAGAGATGTATTGGTGAAAGATTAAGTGCAAAATGTACTAAGAAAACTGTCAAGTTTGGGGGTGGAAGCGTCATGGTATTTGGAATGTTTTCTAGCCAAGGTACAACGCCTCTTGTCCGGTTACAAACTCATGTAAATGCGCAGATCTACAAAAACATTGTTCAAGATCATGTTGTGCCAATCATACCGAATTCAGGTTTCGATAGGGCTACCTTTATGCAAGATAATGCTCCATGTCACAAGGCAAAGGTGGTAATGAGTTACCTTAGCGAGCAAGATTTCGAAATTATGGATTGGCCACCGCAAACCCTGACTTAAATCCAATAGAAAATCTTTGGAAGACCTTAGGAGCGAAAGTTATGGAAAGAAATCCCACTAACACTGAGGATTTGTGGGTGAAGCTTCAAGAAGAATGGTCTAAAATTAGTATCGAGGATTGTCAAGAACTGATTCGTTCTTGTAATCGAAGATGTGCAGCTGTCATTGAGAGCAAGGGTTCATTTACTAAATATTAATTATACATGTATTTTTATTGTTTTTTGGCTGTTTACATTATTTTTCTCAATTTTGTCCCTTACTTTTGGACGTTCCAATTTTTAAAATACATAAATAATTGTTATAATTTTTTATCCTTTGCAAATGATTCAAATTTTAGTATGTTATTATGGATGATAATGACTACCAGTTGTCAAAATTCCAGCTTTTCACAGTTGTTATTTCTAACAAATATTAGGTTTTTAAATTTTGTCCCTTAGTTTTGGACGCTACTGTAGAATTGGCTTGCCTAAATCCATACTGTATGCTAGAAAGAAGTTAGTATTTATAAAGTGGTGAAGTAGTGTCTGATTAAGGACTCAAAGATTTTGGTGAAGAGAGTGAAGTGACTAATGGAACGATAATTGAGTGGATCAGTTCTTTTGTCAGAATTCTTAAAAACTGGTTTAACAGAAGCAATTTTCCAGCAGCCAGGAAAGCAAGTTTGGTAAGGAATTTGTTGAAAAGTTTGGAAAGAATCATTTTTTAATAGTATAGCCAGAATGAGATCAGGTCCACACACCTTCAAGGCGTCTAGGTTTTTTTTTTTATGTCGTCATGAACATAGGAAGGGGTGATTTTCAGATCATCAAGTGTGGCTTCTGTCCACAAAGAGAAATATGAAAGGCGGTGTTTTGTTGGGTCTAAAGTGGAGTTGAAGGCAAACCATCAGGCAAGCAAATTTGACTTTTTGATTGCTGTGCAAACAACCCCAAGATTGTTGGATGGCGGGAGAATTGTTAATTGTTCATTATTTAATACAGTGCCATAAATTTTCCAAAAATCGTGAGTTCCTAATTTCTGCAACTCACTGCATTTTCTGGTGACTTCAGAATATTTTCTTTTGGCTGCGGTTATTTTACTCTCACAATTATTTCTAGCTTCTATATACTTTTTCCTATGTGTATTGCACTTATGTCGGAGAAGTGTGCGGAATGCATGCTATCTTTGCTATCTTTGATGGCAGCGCACAAGTAGAAGTGAACAATTGGGGCGAGTGGGGTTTGGTAAAGAACTATTGTGTGGGAACACCCACCTCTAAAGAAAAACAAAAGCAAATGCTTCTTTTTAGAATTTAAGTCAGATTTTTTAGGGGAAGATGGAGGGGGGGGGTTAAAAAAAGACCCTAAAATGTTTTAATTTTCTACCACTTAAAAACAACCCTTCCCTCATTTTATTTATTAACATGCATTAATTTATTTTTAAGACAGGAAAAGAACTATATTAGACGTTACACATGTCCATTTGCCGTTAACTGGCCCGGAAGTAGATGCTCATTTTACATTAAATCTATATAAGAAAAATTATCCCAATAAATTTTAAAAAATATTTACTTAGTAAAAGTGTAGAATAGTTAACAGTTGTGAAATTGTAAAAACAAAAACAAATAACCTATACCAAATGCAATATAATTTAATCACCTATCGACCTGTATAGTTTTAGCGTATTGAAACTATTTTTTTTTTATTTCAAAATACTATCTTGTTCAAAGTTGTCTTTACACACAGGTGGAAAAAAAAAATGAAAGAAACAGGTGGCCACTTTTTGCTTAACTGGAGGGTGGTGATGAAGGCTTAATTCCTAAAATGTTTGAAAAAAACTACTTCTACTATTAACTCTTGGAGTTATAAGCCCCCTCCCTCTCCTCGCCCTCGAGCTTAGGTTTTATGGTAGTCAGCATTCTTTTGACAAAGCTATGTGTTGTAAAGACAGCCTAAAAAATTGAAATATAAAGAACTTTAAAACATCTTCAGCACATTAGACGTATACAGATAGGTCAATAATTAAATTCTACTGTTTTTGGTTTAAGGAATTTCTTCCTTATTTTATTTTGTTTACAATTTATCGACTGTTAACTATTTTGCGCTTTCACCATTTATTCTGTTGTTCCTATTGACTTCCCTCCCCACGAGTGCAGAGTTAGACACAAGGTCGGTTTTTACGGTGGAGAGAATTCAATTTCTCCAAAACGGGCAGTCTGGATTGTATCAAAATAAAATTACCTCAATTTAGAAAACTTTCTCCTTCATTGAGCATGTATGGAAAATACAAAGTATAGAATCAGAACAGCATCAACAAATTTATCCTCTTGTGCCATTTATTTTTGAAAGAGTTTTAATTAAGAAACACGTTGGTCTGAGAGAGAGAGAGAGAGAGAGAGAGAGAGAGAGAGAGAGAAGAAAAAAGAAAAAGACGGATTTTTTTTTTTGCGTATAAGTTTAAAATTTCGCGTTCTCTTAAAATTTTTAAAATGAGCACAGAAAGCAAAAGTTATTCTGCATTGACGAATATAGAGTTACTTGCCCCTTGACATCATTTTGAAAAATATTCCGGTTAATCATTAACAAACACACACACACACACACGCACGTTTGCACATAAATCATTACATACAACTCATAAGAGAGAAATAGAGAGGAGTGAAGAGAAAAAGAAAATTAAAGAAACAAAATAGATTAAAATGAGAAAAGAAAGAAGGAATACAGCAAGTTAATCTCGAAATACTAATAGATCGTGTGTGGTATGGGGAAGTGCTTCTTGCTCGCGGCCAATTTCCTTGGTAATAATGTGGGAAAAGCAAACAATTTGTCAACAATGAACGAAGTGCTCTAAGCCGTATTACAATTATCCGTAAATGTAATCGTTTGTAAAAACGTATGTGTGTGTTTGTGTACAGATGCACATTTGATCCGTTTCAACATGTGTCTCAACTACAGAGTTAATGTGTGTTACGTGATCGACATGCTTTGTTGAACAAGGTTAAACCAGATGTCAGAGGAAGAGGAGTAGGAGTCATTCAAACGCGTATCTATCGACGAGTGACAAATAACGATTTGTTTTTTTTACCTTATTCTGATTTTTTTTTACCTTATTCTGATTCACCAGTCTAATAGATTAGTTTAGATTGGTTTGATTTCATTCAAACTTTTAACAATGATTACCATTATCCAGCACAAGATTTTAAACTCGTTTTCATCAAGATTATTAGATTTCTTTCTCAAAATGAATATATTTATTTATCTTGGTGTGTGTGTGTGTGTGTGTGTGTGTGTGTGTGTGTGTGTGTGTGTGTGTAACAGGAAGATCTAACATTGTTCTAAATTGAAAGAGGATCACTACTATGCACTTTTTCATTATGCTGATAACACCATATTTCTTTGTTTTTAGTAGAACTTCCTTCTCCCGTTTCGTCCCTTAAAATTGTCTGGAGAAATTGAAATGTGAGAAAATTTTTTGAACTCGTGTCTTATACATGTGATTTTAATTCCATTAATATCAGATATAAATATTTGAAAATTTAAGGAAGTTTTAATATCAGAGCAGAACCATTGGACAAAAATAAAACAACTTAAGAATGTCATGAAAATGGTTCAACAAACAAAATCAAGTTGAACTAAGAAAACAATAGCAGTTGATGTTAGAAACATTGCTCCAGCAGTGAAGAAAAACACCAAAACATGTCAATGATTTTATCAAAAACATACACGGTATGAGGATAAAAGTTTCACAAGCCATTGTACAAATAAGAATCTGAGAGCAAAAAATAGAGGTCACAAGATGGTAAGGCACTTCTTAGCAAAAGAAGTGAAAAGCTAAATGGAAATTTTTAAAGCATAGAAATGAGTAACAAAAATTCTAGAACAAAGCTTTATGAACTGATAATAATTTTATTTATTTGCGAACTGTTATCCTCATCCTAATAAAAAAATTATTATTTCTACCAAAATAATGAAAAGACCAAAGAAACAATCGATGTAGTTTCATCCCAACAAAGACTAAGTATGACTTTAGTTTTTTGTTACAGTTTTTTTCCATCCTATAATCTTATACAGTAAATTTACAATTTTTAATATAATTTTTTTATCATTTACAAATAAAATTTGTATTTTGTACAGTTTGAAAGAGAGAATTATTTCTCTTACTCTTGATTGATTCCAAGATCAGTATCCAGTGCTTCGGATGAAAATCGGTGAATAATTTTATAGATAATTTTTTAGTAGCTATGGACATGTACAGGAACTTCCAAGAGGTATATCAAAATGGCTGGAATAGAAAACAGTCTGATGAGCAAAATCAGTTGTTCAAGGTCTGCTCTGATTAAATCAGTCACCGACTTGCAAATGCAGAAATGCTGTCCATATCTGATGCATATCTGTTGCTAGTCTATGATATTCATACGACAACACATCTAATGTTTGTGTACGTATGTTAAAAATCAATTTGGAAATATATTTGAAGACACAAAAAGAATTATGTATTTTTTTTTTTTTTTTTGTGTGTGTGTGTGTGTGGGGGGTCTTTTTCTTTAAAAATGTCGAAAGCTCAGTTCTTATCTCGTTACATATGTTATTTGCCTGGAGTGGCTGGAAATAGAGTTTTTCCTGTTGACCGCTTCTAGTTGCATTTAGTATAGACAGACGTCAAAGACTGCATAAAATAAAAAAAACTTTAAGCAACATACAATTTTTTTTTACTCAAAGATAAAACCAAATTACTTGATGTGCTGTGTGCCCAACTGTATGAAAAAAAAAAAAAAAAAACAAGATAAAGATATTATTTTAATTTAATATTCTAACCTGCATGTTTCACATTGGGGTTTTATAATTAAAAAAATCGAAACAGATGGATATTTACATAAAAAATATTAGTAAAACATAAATAATAATGGATAACAATGTTTTACTTAAAATAAAAAAAATACTACAATTATAATAACTAATATTTCTACATAAAATTAAATATGAAAAAAATATTAGCAATATAAGTTTTATAAGGACGGGCAATGTTTCATTTAACAATTTTATTAATTAAGGGTCAGTGTGAAATAAGGTTAGTGGATTCAACGACTGGAAGCAGAAACCGATATTTTAATGTTCTCATCATAAATTATCATTAATAATAAATATATTATATTAGCTGTCACTATCCGGCGTTGCCCAGGAATCTTTACCAAAGTATTATCATTATTTGTATAATAATTGAATGTATTACGTAAGGAATAACATTATATAGTCACATAAGGATTGTAGAATTTTTTGTGTAAGAAATAATTTTATAATTAAGAAGCGGCTATGAATCAGTGTTCTGTAACACGAAAGAAATTCTTATTATTACTATTAATGATATTAGTGACTGAGGAGTTGAATTTAAGAAAACTGACAAGATGAAAATCATGAAGAATTAGCAAAAAAGGTATAATAGGCATCTTGATTAAAGAAATAAATAAAAACAGTATCCAAATACATACATATATACTTATAACGACTCCGTGTAATACACAGTCAATGTAAATTCAAATAAATGAAAAAAACGTTTACTAGGATTTATTCTGTTAATTTATTTGTATAGATAACATTCCATCCACCATTTTTTCGTGATAATCATTCAAATAGACCATTTTTTTTTCTGCTGAAGGAACTCAACAGAAACAAGAGATCTAAAAGACCTGAAATGCTGATAGAGAGTGATCTACTCGGATGGATTAGATAACGTGTTCAGTTCAGAATTCATAGAAAATTACCAACTGCAACAAAAACACTTATGTGAAGGCCGAAAATTGGAATGGATGAAACATTGTGAGCAACCAAGATGAGAACAACCATTTCAAAGTTAAAGAATCAAATACGTTGACTTAGAAGAACTTACGGCTTTGAATTCTTGAGATGAGAATTGATTACTCAAATTATTATTTGGATTCTTCAGATTTCTGTTCTCATCTTGGACATTATTTTCATATATTGGTTGATCTTGTCAGTACATCTTGTCGAACTTAGGAATCTTTCTATCAAGCTTGCAAAGACTCATGGTGTAGTGGATAAAGTACTTAGTAAAATTCAGATGTAAAGTCACACTCTTTTAGAGATTGAAGGGTCAATTCTCTGTACGGGTCACACTTAAAATACAACTGCAAATTACTTGGGCCTTCTATTCAGTCATGGCTGATAGAATGAAAACATGCTAACCCTGTGGAGTAAATAGAGAGTTTTATTAAAAATTCTGTGCCGATTCCTGAGTTCGACAAGATACACCTGAAGAAGGTCGGAGTTTACATTGGCTGAAACATTGTGAAAATAACACTGAAGATAATAACAGAAGTCTGAAGAATCCCAAAAATATGAACTCAGAAGTTGTCAAATACTTATATGGCCCAAAAGTCAGTTTCTTTTGTGTTATGTAATTTCTGCTGATACAGTTGTAAACTGGAATTAATATATAATGTTGATAAAGTAATTATTTTCAAAAATAGTCAAATTTGTGCACTAATGAGTATTTTAGATTCATATGAAGTTATTAATATTTAATCAAAGTGCATTCAAGCAATTAATATCTGCTGACGTTTTTAGCTGCAAAGTTTTTATGTTTATGTTTTCAGCTGTTGAAAATAAAATCTGAATAGACAAAAGAGGGGAAATATAAAGAATTGAGATGCAGATACATTGGGAAAAATATGGGATTGAGAGAGAGGGAGGATAGAGAGAGAAGGGGTGATAGAGAGAGAAGGGGTAATAGAGAGAGAGAGGGGAGAAGATGAAGAAAGGGAGAGAGAGGGAGATAGAAAGACATTGGGGGAGATAGAGAGAAAGGGAAAGAGATAGAGGGAAAGAGAGAGAGAGAAAGAGAAATAAGAAGAAAGAGCAGGAAAGAAAGATGGAGAGAGAGAAAGAGAGGGAAAAAGAGAAAATGTATTATGAAGGAAATGAGAAAAAGTAACTTACAAAAAAAACTTAAAAAGATTTTTTTAATTAAAATAAAAATTGTTTTGATAAATAAAAGCAAAATAAATTTAAAAGTACAAAATTTATTTTACTTTGAATACAAAATAAATTAATGATATAAATTTTAATTTATAACTAATTTAATTAATTTAATTGGAAAAAATATTTCAAAAGAAAAAATTCTATAGAAATAAAAATTGTATAGATACAAGAACTGACTGAATTTCAACTGAACTCTGCCAACATACTATGGCAGTATCATAGACTAGGTCAAATTTTCCTAGGTCATGTAAGGTCAAACATCAGGTTCTTAAAAACACACACACACACACAAGCCGTTTCTCATAGATTTAGGTCACCAATAAAAAAAATCATTAAAAAAAAACTTACTAACTAGTAAGTTTTTTTTTTAATGCAAGACTGGATAAGATCAAAATCATGTGATCGGGTCAATGTTTAAAATGAACAGAAAAGACAACGTTTAAAATTAGACTTTCTTTTTATTTCAACTAAAATTTAGTCGCCTTCTTGAAAGAGTGTAAAACGTGTATGAAGTTCGATAAAATGCACAAATGTGAAAAGTTTTTTTTAAATCCAAGTACACTCTTTAAGGGAACTATGAAGGAGATTTTGCTGAGGGGGGGGGAGTAGAACCTTTCAGCCATATTTAGGAAAAGAAACCTTGCAATTTTAATGTGTTTCTTCTGAAAATGACATTTTCTTTCAAAATTATTTAGCATGTAAGAGTTTGTTTAGATTAAGGAGGGAGATAAGAAACTCAGAAAGGTCATTTTAATACTGCTCTGGAGGCATCCTTAATTTTATTTGAGTGGTTTCAGTAGTGCTCTACTATATTTTCATTAAAAAAAAAAAAAAACTTTGTTATAATTCTTGTTCACGTGATTACGTGATTTTCTTATTTAAATATATCCTCTTTTATTCTTATTATTTATATGCGATTGACCTTTGGGTGGTTAGTACTGTAGAATTCAGTTGAACAAAGCTTTGATAAGGTCTTTCTTCTTTTGTCTTCGTTATACTACAATTTATTCGACTAACATTTTTTTTATACTAATTTCCTCATGGATAAGATTATTTTACTGTACAAATTTGACGTATCTTCTGTGGGCCCTCAGGTTAACAAGCACTGGAGACTATGGTATAGTGATTTTACTTATTATTTCCTCCACTATTGCTCTGTTAAATCCAGACAATCTCAAGTTCTTTACTTGAACATGAGTGCTATTGTTGCTGACATTATCGACGGTTGTTCTGGTTTCAAACATGCTATTGAATTACAAACAGCTGTTTATGACAAGTCTCCTAACGTTATTCATGCTAGACATTTACTTTCCAATCACCTATAACAGAAAAATAAGTCCATAGACCATTATCTTCAGGCATTGAATCGCCTTACCGCTGACTGTTGCTTAATGGATGATTTCATAGTTAATGTACAATACTGTTAGAGGAATGAATCTGTCCACAATGCACTTATATGTGACCTTCAGTTTTCTGTGCTATAAGCTAAACTTCTTGAAAATGATGTGTTGAATCTACAGGAGACTACACAATGTGCTAGAGTTTTAGTCGTATGCCTCTCAGATTGGACTTGACACTGCTGCTACTACTATGACTAAAAACGTGTTTAATGATTCTGCTTATCTGTGTATGGAGTGTGCTGCCATTTCTACTTACAACAGGTGCTACAATTGGGAAAGGAAACGTCACTCCTAAAGACGATCACCACCATAATCCTGCCTGCGATAAGATATGTCGAAACTGTGGCATAGTCGGCTATTTTGCCAAAGTTTGCCGTTCTACTAAACTGATACCTTCACTTTCTACCTTGGCTATTAGTAGCCTGTATTAAAGATGGTGATGGGTCCCCTCCCTTTACTAAAATTGTAAAATTAAAGGATAAATGGCTAACTACCCTTATAGACACAGGGAACTTCAATAACTTTATCAGTGCTCATATTGTTAAAATAATGAACCTATCTATTTGAAATGAGATTCCGTGATTTTCATGGCATCATCCACCATTTCCCTCAAACTATCTGAGCATTGTGCTGAGAACATTACCTTCAATGTATAAAGACATTGACTTCACGGTACTCCCTAATTCCTGTATAGATATTATATTCAGAGTGCCTTTCTTAAAAATGTACTGGAGTATTACTATTGGCAGGTCTCAGGATATTCTAAAAATCTGTGCTTTAACTAAAATCAGTTGTGCTCTCGTTAAATTATTCTGAAAATTGACCCACAATTGCCAAACTAATGCTATTAGATTTTGCTGAGGATATTCACTTTATTGAAAAATAAATCCTACAACTGCTTGTCATTCTCTGTGGCGCATTCAAATTGTTGTGACTTCTCCACCTAATAAAAAAAGAAACGATTGGTAGTCTATTTCTCTCATTTCGTTTGATGCATATTCTTTACCACGAATCGAATATTTTGTAAATTAAATAACTCACCTTATAATGGCATTATATTGAACACCATTTTATTAGCTTTGGAGTCACGACGATTACCCATTAATGCTTGGCAGGACATTGTACATGATGTTTTACGTGCTATTCATTTTTTATTATGCACCATCACTAATACCACTCCTCACAAGAACATATCCGATATTGAAAGGTGATCTTCCACTAGCACTGCATTACCTGTTTGGCTCTGTGAGTCAGGGAAACTTTTATTAAAACAGTTTGGTGGCAAATATGACCTGATTATTGCAGTAGTGGAACTCCTTGAAGCCAATCCTACACATGTGAGAATTTGACATTATGATGATCTGGAAGATTCAGTAGCACTGAGACATTTGTCACGTTTTCCATACTCGAATTGACTTTAATATTCTGTTGAAAACGTTCTATTTGACACAAGCTCTACATCTCATGTAAATTCTACAGAAGATTATTTGGTGAATCAGAATCCCAAGATTCATTCTTCTCAAAGATCTGAAAAAGTATCCTGCCTCTTCCAGTGGTGAGCTTCTTCCCCGTCAGTCTAACAGGATTCATAAACCAGTCCAGTAGCTGGATTTATGATAGTTGGGGAGAGTGTTATACTTTCATTAAAAATAAAAAAGAAGAGAAGGACCAGATTCTTACCCTTTTCTTCTGATGAGAAACATTAAGGTTCGAAATGCCATGACTTCAAGGTTTTTTTTCTTAATTTTCTCCTAAACTTTTCCTTATTGTTCTGATGATATAATAAAGTTATATATAACTTATTCCTCATCTTTCATTAAATATTATATATATATATATATATATATATATATATATATATATATATATATATATATATATATATATGTATGTATGTGTGTGTGTGTAAGTTTATGAGAAAATTATTCTTATTCAATTATAGTTCACCTTTTATTTATACCAATCCTTTATTTTATGAACCTCGATGTAACTATAGAGCATGTACAAATAAATGACAAAAAGTTTATATTCCAAATTTCAAGATGTTGTCCATCTTACTGTTTATTTCTTTCAGCATGTTAAAATGTTCAATTCAATACACACACACATATATAAATCTAATTTTTGGTTCGTTAGTTATCAATTAAACGATATTTCTACATTACCAATTTAACTGAAATTTTCAGACAGTCTATCCTTAGAGTCGAGGAGTGTTTTTATGTTATTAAAATAAATTAAAATTACAAATAAAAATTAAATAAAATAAAATATTTTTCATAAGCCGATTCTGTGGGACTGTTTTCTGGTAGAACTGAACTTCCGTTTCAATTCATTTCATACACCATGTTTTGACGGCTCGAATTACAAGATTTCATTTTCTGTTTACTTGATAAGTAAAAAAAAACATCCCCTATTTTTAAAATTTAAATTCATTTGTTTATCTCCCTCTATAAAATATAAAACGTATATATAACACAATTATGTGGAAGTGAAAAAAAAAGATTGTTTATTTGTATCCTATGTCAAAAGAAGACTTATGTTCTGTGTATAAATAAACATTATTTAGAAATAATTAACTGTTCCTTTGTATTTATATCCGACTAAAATTTTACAAAAGTAAAAGTATCTCAACAATATAAATTTACACTTATAAACGTTTAACGGCATAACCCTTAAAACTTGCCTTATTTTAATTAACAAAATTTCATCTTTTATATGGTTAAAAAAATTTGTTCAAACCTCTTTTTGGAATAGCATGAAATTGAACCATTCTGATCAATCATCCGTATGCACACAGTAATTTAATGGTTTTTGAAATGTTGAATATTAGGTGACGCAGTGATAGTTGGCAAAACAAGAAGTAATTATGCCCAGTTTAGTGTGGTGATATGAACAACAATTACGAGTTATGCACGCTTATATGATTCGTTGCATTTTCCAGAACAAAACTCCAACATTTTGACTCATCTTTAACCGCTAATTGCTCTGTATATTATTGAATACATTTTAGGCTTGTATTCAGTTGGCTGGAAATTTAAATGCAAACATTTTCTTTTAAGTTAGAAATTAATAAATGCAACAAAATTATTTTTTCAATTATTTAATTCTGAAGTCATTTTTAATGCAATTAAAATATTTTGTAGAATTATCTAAAAAACATATTGTTAGGATGATATCAATTTTTATTTTATCCATTTTTATGCTTTTCTTATTATTTAAAAATATTTTTCGATTACTTGATTATATTCTTTTAATTTGTAATTCAGAAATCATTTTTTGCTAAACTTGCAATTCAAATTCACATAGTGAAGAAATTTAATTCATAAATATCATAATATTTATGAATTAAATTTCTTCACTTTGTGAATTTGAATTGTGTAGCAAAAAATGATTTCTGAATAAAAAAATTAAAATCTAATCAAGATAATTCTAATTGTAGGAGTAGAAAATTAATTCCAACTAAGTAATTTTTCATCTTTTTTGACAACACAATATTGCAAACATTTTCTATGATGCATTTTATCATTACTGCCATTACCTCCATCTTGGCTTCTTTCTAGCTTATAAACTAACAAAGATAAACGATAAAAAGTCAATAAAAAAACTATTTTATAATACTAAGCTCAATTTAATTATTTTCAGCAAACGAGCAGAATGAGTTATTATCTTATTACAGTTTAATTCTCTCATTCTATCCGCAATGACCTGCAGAACTCCTATTTACTTGCCTCCTCATGAGGACAGAGTTGAGCATAAGGTTTTAATGTGGGAAGAATCCATCTCTTGATAAAAAGCCACTTTGGATTAGACCAAATATAAAAATTGCCTCAAATTTCCACGACTAACGAATATTACAATATTGTCTCACTGACTACTATACACTCATTAACCCTTATCCTCAAGTGGCCTCCGGGCCTTGATAAGTGGTGACTCCTTTGTAAAATTTTTTTAAAAAGTCTAAAAGGACTTCTCCTTCAGTAATTGAGGACAGAATAGACTAAGTCTGGCATTAGAACAGCTACTTCACTTCGTTCTGAATTTTTGAAATGAGGGTTAATGATTAGGATTATTTGAACTGCTGTTTTTCCATAAAAAACGTGACAATAAAAATAAATATTTTTTTAAGAGCAAAAACAATTTGTGTTTGTGTGTGTATACGTGTTTCATAGTGGTTAGAGGAATCATCATTATTTATATTTTTAGAAAAGTAAATAGCCGGTAACTTGCCGGTAAAATTATTAATAGAATTTGAATTTCTTTAAAAGGACCTAAATTTTAGTAAGTGTGTGTGTGAGTGTATGCTTGTTTAGGGAGATAACAATTTTTTAGTGTTTGTTTCAAGAAAAATTGAAAGCAGTCTGAAAACATATTTTAGGATTTGGAGTAAGTATTAATATCACAAATAAATTTAACTTAAAATGGTCACCCATTACAGTCAGTAATGATCACTTACTTGCAGAGCTGAGACTTAACGGAAATGCTATGCACAACATGGATGTAATGGCAATAAAAAGTTAATTTATAGTCTACAGAATCATTCAAAATCAATTTAGCATTTAATGTTGATAGCCCATTACCCTGCTTAAGTTTTTCTTTAGCTAGCAGAGGGTTAGTTACACAAAACCTTCATACGATTCCATGGAATATTAATTATATAATGTGTAATTAAAATGCATATACTGATCTTTATGAATTAAATTAAATAAATTTAGCAAAAAGTAAAATTTCAGTAATGCTCCAGTTGCCACGTAAGGAATAGATGATAGTAATTTACACAGAAGAGTACACGGTGGTCTATCACCTTTGCAATTTAACCTTGAATTGTTGCGTCGTTGGCAAATTTACCACATCTGGAAGTCTATTCCAAGGTTCAGAGATCCCGATTGAAAGTGGTCCTCTTCTGGTTCAATCCAAATTGCCCGTGAAACGGCTTCTGGTGAGGCCTGTGCAGATCTTTCTAAAGCAGAAGTAAAGAGTATGCCCTGAAGAAGAGCATAATGGCCATTGAGGAGATTGTAGGTCAAAATGAGATCATTGTAAACGTCAACACTACAAGAGAGAAAGGATTAAACTTCTTGAGTTGGTTTTCGTAGAGCATGTCCTGTGTAATCCCAGCATCATTTGAGTAGCCAGTTGTCAAACTCTCTCTGGCATCATTTGAGTATGCAGTTGTTGAACTCTTTCCAGGTGCCGGATTATATTAGGCATAGATATCATACTCTGACAGTAATCTGACAAAGAAGACATAGAAAAAATATTTCAAGAGTAAGTTTGTTGAAAAAGTGTTGAATAAGAAATAGAATGCTCCTAGCTTTGTTGGCTGAATGCAATGTTTAGATCACTGGAAGAATGAGTCAACCACAAGGCTCAGATCTTTTGTCTCGTTCACCTCCTGGAACAGAACTGAGTTGAAATATGGCAGCATTTATTGGAATATAGAGGTATAAGTCAGATCCAATGGACCATTTTCAAGCACGTTAAACTTGAGTTACTAATTTGACATCATCTACAAATAGGAGCACATTTTCACCAATCATGTCTGACAAGTCGTAGATATAGAGTAGAAACATAATAGGATCCAACACAGAACCAGATTGCCAATTATCTGAAACCTATATGTATGATCATCAAAAAAGGATCTTAACCACTTCATAACCGATTTATGTATGCAATAAGTGTTACACCTTCTAAAAACCCTTTAACATACCCTAAAGAAACTACAATTTGGGGAATAATGATTGATTTCTTATATCTATTGTTAAAATTTCATAAAAATCAAAAGTTTTCATAAAGAGTTATCACCCCAACCCCCACCCCTTTAGATAAACTAAATTAAATATAGCTCACATTACCACTCCTTACACGTTAAAAAATCCATAATGACCGACTGATTAGTTTAGATTGAAATATATAAATATATAAACATTCCTAACTTTATGCAAATAGAGACACACACAATTAAATGTTTAAAAATACATAAAAAAGATGAAAGGAATGTCTCGTTTTTGTTGTAAGGAGATCTCAAAGAATCCGGGTTTGATTCCACTAAATAAGCGCTAATAAACTGCAACAATATCTGTGAGAAGGTATCACAATTGAATCGTAATCGAAACAAGGACAACATCAAAACGAATGTCTACGTCAAGAGGATAAAGCTAATGTTGTTTGTTCACCAACGAACATTAGTTACACAAATCATTTAAGATGGCGACTGATAACTTTATAAACACCAATTTGTCCATGATTAATTGAAGTACATGTTCAAGAATGTATCCAGTACAGGAGAGACTCACATTCTCTACCTTAAGTCACAGAATTATTCAATTTTAAAGAACATTTCAGCATTTATTCAATAATCTAAAAGAATAAATGCAAAAATGTTTATATTCATCACACCTATATTACCATGAAAACGGCTTATTATTATTTGAATCAATAATGCAAATATTTTGCTATTGATCCACAACCTGATGGATATCTTCCAACAGTTTTCTGTAAGCAGCTGGAAAAAGCTAGATGACAAATTCAAAACGTTGACATCAACATTTTAAGACAAGCATTATTGTAAGTTGAATTATATGACAGAACTTTTTTTCAAGAAAAGTATAATAAAAGTTTGTTTTTTTTAAACAAATATTTTAAAGAATTTTTTTGTATTTTTTAAAAACGAAAACATGGAAACAACTATGAATGATAATCAAATGTTTTTTTTTTCATGGAAAATATCTAAGAAGTTTTTTTTTTTTTAAATAGTTTCAATAAAATCAAATTTAAAAAAAAAAAACGATAAAAACTTTTTTAATAGAAACAGCTGTAATAAAAAACAATTTTTTTTTCATTTCAAGAAAATTATCAGAAAAAGTGTTTCTTCTTTTTCCTATTAACAAAAAAACAATTTTATTGTTTGCTGGCAGCTGATTATTAATTGCTTAATTGTGTCGTTTTTTTTGCAGCTGCTCTTCCAGAAACTTACTGTAAACTGACGGAAAATGCCAACACAGTCTTGGGTTAGATTCTAGATCAGTACCCATACTTTTTGAATAACTATTTATATAGTAAAGAGTAAAGAGCAAAGAACCAAACTCAGTTAATCTGAATAACTATTTTTTTTTAACAGTTTATGATTAATATTTGGTGTTATCAATTTGTAATTTTATTGCCCTATTTTCTTGTATGTATGCAATGGTTTTGTTAATATTAACTAAACTAAATTACGGCGAAAATAGTTAAATTTAACTATTCTCGCCGTAATTTAGAGCAAATATACGAAAATAGGGTCCATATAAATTTCTTCAACACAGATGGTGGACATGTTAAAAACACAAGGAGGTGGTAATCGCTGCCTAACGTAGTTTTAATGGAATGAAAATGTGTCAAGATATGTACAAACTTTGTATTTTTTTTTTCAAACATATCTGATGAGATGTAAGTACGAAAATTTTAAATAATATAAAAACCTTCCACCCTTGGAATAATCTCTTCTAATATATATATATATATATATATATATATATATATATATATATATATATATATATATATATATATATATATATACATATAATTATCTATAGACAGTCATTTTGCAATTCATAACTCATCAATGTGGCTAGACTGAGCAAGCGTGGAGTTAACAAACAACCCATTAACGTCAGTGGAAAAAATATATTGTTTATTATTATTATTATTATTATTATTATTCTCATAAGTTTACAAATATTAGTAACTCAATTGTTTTATACAAGAATATTGTTTAATTGAAACCATTATTTCTTTTAGCAAAGTGCTTCATCCATAGGAAAGCATGTGTAGGTTATATATGTATATATATATATATATATATATATTATAATTATTATTATTCCATCTATCTACATAATATTTTATGAATCTATTTGCAGTATTCACTTCACTAATGTTCAATAAACATGTGCGTGAATAATAAAGAATCTGATTAGCTAACCAGAAAAGTCAGTACTAAGTGAATATATAAAAACAGATGGGAATAGCCTGATGAATCCTAACGAGGATGAAATACAGAAAATTCTATGTAACAAATACCACATATATTTTCAAAACTTACTTAAAGAGAGAGATAGATAGATAGATAGATAGATAATAATGAAAATATACTTATTACAAAAACTACACAAACGTTTATGACTTCATTTTGAAAGAAATGTATAATGCTAATATATAATCCTTTGTAATAGATATTAATATTAAGATGTCAACTTTGGATTTTTGCAAAAAAAAAAAAAAAAAAAAAAAAAATGCGGTTATTTCAGATTTCAGTTTTTTTTTAAATTATTGCTGCTGAGTAATACTGGGTTCCTCCACTTGTGATGAATTTGTTCAGACTATCAAAAAAAAAAAAAAAATTAATAAATAAAAAAATAAATGAAAATAATGATTGTTTAAAAATGTACATTGAAAACCAATCCCTTGTTTGTATTAAAAAATAATTTTTTTAAAGTGTTTCTGCTTATTTCCTATTATAAAGAAAAACGCTTTCAAAATATGAAATTCTTTTTAAAATAAAGGAAATACAAAAGTCATTGACCAAATTCAAATTTTATTGTTTGAAAATAGGAAATTAATTCTGGTTTTGTGAAGAAAAAATTTCAGGGCAAAAATCTGTTTAAATGGATGTATGTATGTATGTATGCCTGGCTGCCTAAAACTTTCGACAGAGGCGACGGATTTTCATGAGATCTGTATCATTTTGAAGTTCGCCCCTTCGGACGGCAAATATCGAAAAATCGGTCAAAAACATTAATTCCTTCACCCTCAACTGGGCACTTTTCTACATGGAGAGTTCGCTTTTTTCACCGATATTTTCGAAAGTCATCCCCTCTTTTCGATTGTCTAGCCTTAATTTAAACCTACGTCACTTCCGGTTTGGCGATGGGCGTGACAGCAAAGACGTCACATTTTCTTTTTCACTTTCTTTTCCTCCTTCACAGTACAGGTTTGAGCTTGTCTGCCTACAACCACACACCCCCAAACACCCGGGAAACACCAGGCACCCAGGCTAGTATATATATAAATTTCATCTCCCAATATATAAAATAAATGCAACAGCACAAATATCAGTTAAATCAGGAAAAATGTCTGTGAAAGAAGTCCTGATCACGACTTAAAGAGTACACTGAATACTGGCATCCTGACGGGATTTGTTACTCAGATTCCAGAGAATTGGCAAGAAATAAGTCATAAATAATACCAGATAAGTTATGATGGAAAGAATCGGAGAGTACTTGGGAAATTTGCTATTACTCAAGAAATTGTAGATCAAAATGAGATTTTGTAGGGCAGATCCCATCGTCCATGCATCATTTGAGTAGCCATTCTTTAAACTCTCTCCAAATGCTGGATGTCATGCAGTAGATATGGAGTAGAGGCGTGGATAATCTAATGCATAAAGTGCCAGGGAATTTTTCAGGAGTTTTTAGAAGGAGTATTAAGGATATATCTATTTTATTTGTTTGGCTTCAACCCAAGTTTTTTTTTTTTTACTGGCCTTCATAAATTGATTCCTTGTATTGATTTCACATGACTGTGTATGTGTGTGTGTATATACAAATATCTGTAAGTGTCAGTGTGATGTATGTATAATCTCATCTTTTCACAGTATTTATAAAATACATAGTTCTGTTCGTCTTCTGTGTGGATGTGTGTGTGTGTGTGTGCATTTGTTACACATTAACATACAGTTCACAAAATGGGCCAACAAACATGCAAGAGATAGTTTTTCAACAATGTATGTATAACATTCTCGTCTGCATGGCACACTAGACAAAGGCAGACATACCTCCATCTATTGTTGCCTTTGTACCTTCTGATCATCGGCAGTTGGTACCTGGCTGAAAACGCTGTAAAAGGAATACTTCTATTTGAAAGGAACACCATGACGCTGGTTATATTTTATAACTTTATTTCCACAGGGTTTGTGATTTCCTATAGAGGTTTGCAACGTCTCTCTTGATTTCTACATCTTTCTAAATGTGTCCATTAAAGCTTCTGGAATGCAAGAGAGAATTTCTTCCAAGCTAATCTCTTCAGTAGCTCAAACTCAATTTCTTATTTTGGTTGGGAAAATTGTAGATATAACAGAAATGTGGTTTTTGTTTCTATCACTCTTACATAAAAAGGTCAATCCTTTTGTTAATGTTACCATATCCTTGTTTTGTAAACATCTTAACTGGTTTTAAACTATTTGTAACATTCTATTTTGTATAACCTACATTCTGAACTCCTTTGTTTATTGTAAAAACTCCTCGTATGTAAATATTTTATTGTGACATTTCTGTTTACTACATTACACATTAGTTTGAGTGTGCATTGGTACCTGCAGTTTAATGGAAACACTGGAAATCTAGCTTGTAGGCCTAAAAGACTATCTACAGCACTCTAATATGTAACATAATAATCAGAACAAATTAAATATTCGAGACAAATAAGGTTAAATAAAAACATGTTAAATATTTCGAGCAAATAGAAAAACAATAAACAAAAGTGATAGGAGTAGAATTGTAAACAATCGGTTTGAATTAAGAATTTACAATAACAAAAGACATTTGAAATGTAAAAAGCTATACTCTGGAGGTTCACGGTTGATACATACATTTTGTGGATTGAAGTTAGCAGTCCGTTTGAAAGAACTGTCTAAGTCATATTTTATTTTCCTGTTATTAAATTTTTTATGGAAACCCCCACCCACACACACATTGGCACAGTTACATGTGATTCGGAAAATGAAAATGACTGCACGACTTTATACATACATTTAAAAGACATGAATTATTATCTGTATATACACTACTAGGACGGCATGTATATTAAACATATGTATGACAGTATACATACCCGGTATGTACATGTGTTGATTTGCATATGTAACAATTATATTAAACTTAAAATTTAATTCATTTTTATTGGTTATTTTTGCAGCCTGGTTTGAAGACGACAACCAAAAGGTTGATTTTGTCGTGTTTCTCACTAGTAAAAGAACCAAATTGTAAAGAGAATCCACTGCAATATTAATGCAGCATTAATCACAGGTCTGATTCAATAGACAATTTCCATGCATATTGAAAGCTAGACTTGAGATTGTCAATCTTGCTCTTACAAGCTAATTTGACCTCATCTGCAAATAAGTGCATATTTCCACCAATCACATCTGACATGTTGTAGAAACAGTACAGAGTCTTGGAAAAACACCACTACAAGCACCCATCTCAGATGCCATTTACACTGTATGATCACCAAAAAAGGGATCCTATCCACTAATATAAGAGTAAGCAGTGATTAATAAAATCAAAGATGTTGGGAAAATCCAGACAGACAATGTTAACAGAATCACCATCATTCATTATGTTTGTGATCCATTTTCCGAATAAAATGGTGAAATACAAATGTTTTAGAATGCAACCATGTTGAAATAGAGTTATGGCAATAATAGATATAAAATGAGCTACGGAGACAACAAAAAAAAGACCATGTTTCCGATGTAATGGAAAACATTACTCCAACTCCCATCGTTTCAAAGAGGCAACATGTAATTTTTGTCACAAAACCAGTCACATTTCGCCAGCCTGTTTGATCTAGAAGTACAACGACAGAGCTAGAAATCGGAAAACTCACAAGGTCACCAGTAAAGAACCAGTAGATGAAGATATTGGCAGTGACTGTGCCTCGGCGCATGGGCTGTTTAACCTGCCAGCAAATAGCAAAACCAAGCCCCTAATAGTGTAGGTAAGCATAAATGGTCACAATGTTGAGATGGAGATCGACACCGGATCTGCTGTTTCACTGATCAGCCGCAACACATTTGAAAACCTATGGTGTGAACCTGATAAGCCCGTACTTAAACCCATGTCACAGAAGCTAGCAACCTACATGGGAGAAAGTATCACACTGTGTGGTGCGTGTCAAGTGCCGGTAGACTATAGTGACTGACAGTTTCGTCTGACATTAGTGATTGTTCCTTGTTCTGGCCCTGCACATCTTGGTAGAAACTGGCTACGAGTAGTGCCACTCAGCTGGAAGCGCATCCATCAGCTGAAAGCAGTAAACGCTACACGTGCAATTGAAGACATTATTGCAAATTACCGCAATGTTTTCAAGGACGAGTTGGGCACACTGAAAGGTTTCACGGCAAAACTTAGTGTTGACCCGAAAACAAAGCCCATATTCTGCAAGGCTCGACACATGCCCTTTGTATTGCATGAAAAGGTTTATAAGGAGCTGGATCGACTGGAGTCTCTGGGTATTATTGAACCAGTACAATACTCAGAATGGGCTGCCCCTATAGTAGCTGTTGTCAAAACTGACCAAACAATATGGTTGTGTGGAAATTATAAAACTACAATAAACAAATGTTCAAATCTTGACCAGTACCCCATCCCCAGGATTGATGATTTGTATGCAAAGTTTGCGCAGGGAAAGAAATTCACCAAACTTGACTTGAGATCAGTGTTCCTGCAGGTTCTGTTAGAGGAAAACTCAAAGCAGTACCTTACAATCAATACACTACGGGGTCTCTACAGGTTCAATCGCCTCAGTTTTGGGGTAAAGTCAGCTCCTGGTATCTATCAATGCTATATGGACAATTTGTTGGCAAATGAACCATATGTTGTATGCTATCAGGACGACATACTAATTACAGGATCATCAGATGCAGAATACTTGACCACCCTTGACCGAGTGTTAAGGAAACTCTCAGAATCTGGTTTCCGCATTCGTCTGGACAAGTGCAAGTTTATGGCACCCTCCGTAACCTACTTAGGTCATTGGATTGACTCGGAAGGCCTTCAACCTACAGCAGAACAGATCTGTGCCATCTGGGATGCACCAGCCTCTTGCAATGAGACCGAACTTAAGGTTTTTTTAGGCTTATTCCAGTTCTATGCTAGGTACATTCCGAATGTCGCAGATAAGTTGGGCCCCCTCTATTATCTACTGAGGAAAGGTGTCTCCGTGACGTGGGGCACAACCCAATCAACAACCTTTCAGCGAGCCAAAGATGCATTCCAGACCACAAATGACTTCACTATGACTCAGAGAAGGAACTGATACTGACGCCAATCAATATGGTGTCAGGAGTGTTTTGTCGCACATCTTTGCCGACGGTTTAGAGAAACCTTTTTTGCTTCGAAAACAATGTCACCGGCTAAGAAAAATTATAGTTAGTTGAACAAAGAGGGACTGAGTATGATTTTTGGGGTTAAAAAGTTTTGTCAATACTTATTTATTTGGATATGCATTCAGTATCATTATGGATCATAAGCCACTCATCAGCCTCTTTAGTCCAACAAAGCCAACACTGGACACCCTACCACCAAAAATAATACGTTGGTCACTGTTGATGAGTGCTTAAGACTACATGATAGAATATAGGCCTGGTTCACACATGGTCACTGCCTGCTGACGCAATGAGTCGTCTTCCCCTACAGGAAGTGTTAGATGTCCCAACACCAGGCTGTATTATACATCTCATGGATCATCTGGACAATTCCACTGTTGACTTGACTGACATTTGTGCTCATAAACGCAAATACCCCATCGTCTCTAAGGTTGTTCAAGCCACACAACATGGAGGGTACAATCTCCCACACGATGCTCTGTACTTACCATTTCACACTCGTAAAAACAAACTAAGTGTTAAAAGTGGGTGCCTGCTGTGGGGTTCACGAGTGGTAATTGCCCACTGTCTCAGGTAGAGAGTGTTGGATGAGCTTTACCAATGCCACCCTCACATAGTCAAGATGAAGGTCCTTGCCCGAACCTACGTATAGTGGCCTGGGATATATGCCGACATCGAAGAAAAGGTGAACAACTGTTACCCTTGTCAATACTTACCTGCTAAGGCACCACTACACCCCTGGGAATGGCCGGCTGAACCTCGGCAACGGGTTCACATTGATGATGCCGATTACCTGCTTGTCATTACAGATACACACTCAAAATGGGTCGATGTCTACAAAAGTGCAGCTACTTCAGCCACTAAAATTTAAAGGTTGAGGTACTGTTTTGCTACTCATGGTCTTCCACACATTATTGTCAGTGATAATGGCCCATGTTTCACCAGTTTAGAATTCGCAAAGTTCATAAAACAAAATGGTATCAGACACAAATTTGTCAGTCCACATCATCAGGCATCAAATGGTCTAGCAGAACGCTCAGTTGGGCTGGTTAAAAGCGGCATAAAAAAGATGTCCAGGGGGGGGGTGCTCTGGAAATAAAAATATCCCGTTTTCTGCTGACATACCGGACAACGCTTCACACAACAATGGGATCTACCTCGGCAGAGTTGTTGATGAGGTGAAAATTGCGCACCAATCTGGATCGCATGAAGCCCGCTACCTTAAATGTTGTATATAACAACCAAGAAAGTGAAAAGTTTCACCACGACAAATCTGCTCAAATGCATTCATTTGATGAAGACCAAGCAGTATTTGCACAGAACTTTGGTTTCGGACCCATGTGGTTGGTTGGTTGGTCACATTCTGGAAAGAGTATCTCCCTTATCCTTTCTAATCAGATTGCAGGATGGCCGGTTGGTTCGTCGTCGCACCACTGAGCCAGCATCTCAATCCTCAAGTGAAAACAATTCAGAACGCATTTTGATGGAACTAAACATGCCTTCAGATGCGGCAACCGAAAATAACACACATCCACAGACTCCATATTTAAATTGGGCCTTAAAAGAATACCAGCTTTGTGAGTTTTAGGTAAACCGTATAACCTTGGACAGATAGATCCGGAAGGCTTAATCTCACTAGCTATGCTAGAAGGAAGTACACCACTTTTAACACACTTAACTAATTTCTTTTGGAATTTGGTTTCACGTTTGTTTGAGAAGGCTTTCTCTCTGTAAACAGAGGGAATGTTTCCTAGGTTTGAGCGTGATTAGTCTCTAGGATCTTCGAAAAATATCATAACGCTGTTTTATTTATTTTTTTTTTTTACCCATAACGGAATGCAATATATTATTTTAATAAGGTACATATTTTTGATTTCCCCTTTTTAAATCCCTCGATACAGCTTTGAGAAAGCAAGGGCGAAACCGGTCAGCTGACCCCCCCCCTTATTTTTCTTTCCTCTTTTTTGCACCTTTTTCTTTATTTTAAAACGCATTTCACTTTTAATCATGAATTATAAACGTCTTCCCTTTATAAGTGGAATATTTAAAATATAGAAATTTTATTGTATGCAAGACAAAGAATACAGTATAATAAAATATATTTCCTTAGCCCATGAATTTCCGATGTTTATACATCTCCTTGGAGAAAAAATATTAGCAAATATTATAAAAGGTTTGCACCTAATTTGCTAAATGTAATAAACATAGAAAATTAAATTAAATGCTTTTAAAGTTTTTAAATCATTTCAGCTACATAGAATAAGGGAAACTGGATATTGATGCAGCAAAATAAAAAAGAAAAGAAAAGGATATTGAATTTCAAATCGAAAGTGTATGCTAAATCCTGTAATGGAAGTTCTTGGTATTCGGCAGGTAAAAAGATCCAACACGTATTGTAATAAATCCAAGGAAGCTGGTAACAATCCAATATATAAATATTTCCACAGTTTTTCTTTAGTTTGATTGGATATCCGGCAAATCTTTGATTATATCAATCCGGTAAAATTTTTTTTCCATATATCAGTTTCAAAATTTAGTTCAAGTTTTCAATCAATTTGTGAATAAAAACCAAAAGATATCTGTAGATAGGCAAATAAAATTAAAATTAAAATAAAATGAAAATAATTAAATAAAAGAATTGCTTATCAAGCGAAAGCAAAATAGTCTTTAAAAATCAGATGCAGTTTTTGTTATCAAGATTATATTTGTAAGTCAGCACAAGTGAAAATGTTATAATATTAAAATCGCAAGATTTAAATTCTATCTTCTAAAAATAAGGAAGTGGTAGGAGGATTTAACTTTAAGAGGGGGGGGGGAGAAAGAAAGAAAAAAAAAATAATAATATCCTCCTACTTCATACTGTTTAGTAACTTACCATGCAGGCTTTCACACATAATTTAAATCCCAAAATACTAATTTCACTTATAGGAATTAGCGTGAATACTATAGTAACACTGTTTCAACACTCCAGAATCAATACTATTATAAAGCTAAATGTTTATACTCTTAAGCAGATCATATAGTTTCCTGTTGAAACTTGACCCTCTTAGCTCTCATCTTCTATCATATTTAGTGTCCCACACCACAACAGTTTAAAAGCTTGACAATGACAACAAAAATGTCAACATAGTGCACCCCCCTCAAGGTTAAGATGCACACAGATTGCCAACGTCAACAAACTTCATAAAAAGTCAACATGGATATTAAATTGAGCCAGTATTGTCCTGGATAATTGTGTAAAAAATGTAAAGTTGTGTGTCATATGATTCCATTTAACATAACTGTTCGTTTTTAATACAGCTGTTCATTTTTATGATTTCATTAAACATAACTGTTCATTTTAATGATTTCATTAAACATAACTGTTTATTTTAATGATTTCATTAAACATAACTGTTTATTTTAATGATTTCATTAAACATAACTGTTCATTTTAATAATTTCATTAAACATAACTGTTTATTTTAATGATTTCATTAAACATAACTGTTTATTTTAATAATTTCATTAAACATAACTGTTTATTTTAATGATTTCATTAAACATAACTGTTTATTTTAATGATTTCATTAAACATAACTGTTCATTTTTATGATTTCATTAAACATAACTGTTTATTTTAATAATTTCATTAAACATAACTGTTTATTTTAATAATTTCATTAAACATAACTGTTTATTTTAATGATTTCATTAAACATAACTGTTTATTTTAATGATTTCATTAAACATAACTGTTCATTTTTATGATTTCATTAAACATAACTGTTTATTTTAATAATTTCATTAAACATAACTGTTTATTTTAATGATTTCATTAAACATAACTGTTCATTTTAATAATTTCATTAAACATAACTGTTTATTTTAATGATTTCATTAAACATAACTGTTTATTTTAATAATTTCATTAAACATAACTGTTCATTTTAATAATTTCATTAAACATAACTGTTTATTTTAATGATTTCATTAAACATAACTGTTTATTTTAATGATTTCATTAAACATAACTGTTTATTTTAATGATTTCATTAAACATAACTGTTTATTTTAATGATTTCATTAAACATAACTGTTCATTTTAATAATTTCATTAAACATAACTGTTCATTTTTATGATTTCATTAAACATAACTGTTTATTTTAATAATTTCATTAAACATAACTGTTCATTTTAATAATTTCATTAAACATAACTGTTTATTTTAATGATTTCATTAAACATAACTGTTTATTTTAATAATTTCATTAAACATAACTGTTTATTTTAATGATTTCATTAAACATAACTGTTTATTTTAATGATTTCATTAAACATAACTGTTTGTCTTTATGATTTCATTTAACATAGGTTTTCATTTTCATGATTTATGAAAATTTTGTTTTCATAAAATAATCTATTGCTTGCTTATTAAACTATGAGACAGATCTCAGGGATGACCATTGTTTCACTATGTCTCATTGATGGAAGGATAAAGAGATGCATAGCGAAATGTAAATAGAGAAAAAGAGACAAAGAGCAAGATACAGAGATGGCAAGAGGACACATAAAAAGGAAACGTGTGTTAATATGTCAACTAAGATATTACGCCAGCTATGTTTCCTAAATTTTTTCAAGTTAAGAAAAGAAAGAAAAGTTCCTGCTGGCAAGACAAGGAATGATGATGAAGCAGCAGACGATGCAATTCACACAAATTTCTTGCAATGCCTCAATTATGCAAATCTATGAAGATGTTAAGAAACTATCGTAAGCCATTTGTTTTTTTTGTTTGTTTTTTTTTTTTTTAATCAAACTAGGGTAATCCGTCTACTCCCCAGGGTGATGTTAAAAGGGGTGGGGCGGCAGGAAGGAAAATTGTTGGCCAGCTGAATACTGTTCATAAAATATAAAAATGGGTGAGCGGGGTTGCTGTTAAAAAACGCAAATGTAATGTCATCACTCTTGAAAAGCATGAGGGGAGGGATGAGAAGGGGCTGTATAGGAGGAGGAGAAAGAAGAAAATAATGAATCATCATCAAAATGGCAGAATCATTACCTATTTTCCTCATCCAACCTCGGAGAAAGAAAAAGGAAAATTCTTTGTGTTGTCAACATTCTTCATATGGCAAGGTATTCTTGCATGCAGGTATTTCTCAGACATTCCTAGACAGTTCAATAATCCGGACAACAGATTTTGAGATTTTTTTTTTTTTTATAATCGTAGAATTGATACATGCTAAAACTGTATTACAAAAATATAAACCGCTTATTATGCTGTTATACAATTTGCCATTTCTGTGATGGAAATGCATAAAGAGATGTATATAGAGGAAGAAAAAGGCAGAACAAGACAAAAAGAGAGGGGAGGATTATATTTGCTGCTATCTGACTGTATACAGTACGAGGGTATTATTATTGTGTAGAATACCTCTGTGTTCTCTCTATTATATAAAGGAAACTTTGTGTATGAGATCAATCCCTATGGACTTGGAAACAGCTGGGCCGATATTTTGAAATTTTGCACAAAGATACTTTATGTGTCTTGGAGTGTTTTTACGTAGGTTTCGTATTGGAATGCGTCTGATAAGTAATGAAAATCAGTAATCAAAAAAATCCGATGAAAGAAGGATATCCAATTTTGACCAATGCTAACATTCTTATACAACCTAACATCACAAGTGTGTTTGTGAAGTTTTATCACCACACAAGCAGAAAGACCAGCCTATAAAATCAACTGTAAATTCTTTTATAAGACAGGGGCGCGTTCAAAACGTAGGTTTCTGTTTAGAACACAACTGAACCATGATACTTGGCTTTTGCATTTTAGACTTTAAGTGAAGTCATTATTTACAGATAATTTAATAAAATCAACAGTAGATTCTCCACAGTGCAATGTAGACTGCAATGTATTGTGGGAAGACATCTGAAGCTTCCTCAGTACAATGCGGAGCCAGGGTTCCTAACTAGAGCAGGCAATCAATCAATATAATTAAAAAATAAGTGAGCTCACTGATTTTTGATGACAATAAAAGTCTGGAAAGGTGGAACATTTGTGGATCCTCATTCAATCCCAGACAACATTACCATTTCTGATAATATATATATATATATATATATATATATATATATATATATATATATGTTTGACTGTGGAAATAATAATATCATCTCATATTCTGAAAATGCTAATATTAATTTGTTCGTTAAGTTAGTTTGTTGGAGGACATGGTCCTAGCAAGTGAAAAAATGTGAGACATCAGCTTAGGTTCTCAGTGGTTGGATGACTACACCCTTTGTTTGAGATGAACTAGATACATTCTATAATTGGATTTCACCGCAGTTTGCTTGATCTGTGTTAGCTAATAGGTTTTCTTGTATATGGCGCAATTGCTCAGATGGCAGGGTACTCGCCTCGCATGCAAGAGACTCAGATTTTGAATCCTGAGTTCAGATGTGTTCAACTGACTTCCGGTTTTGTTGGCTTTCATGGCTTGTGTAGATTGTTATGTTGTTTGACTGAAAATAATTATATCATCACACAAACATATAAGATGAATATCTGCTGTCGAATGGGTAAAATTAATTCTCCAAACAGAACAGCTTTCCACAAATTTTATGTCTTCTTATGAAGAATCAAATCAAAATATCATACTTATGTCTAGAATCCTTATTCTGATTTTGATTAAATTCCGTAACATGATTTTGATTCTAGAAAATGTCTAAAATTTAAGGCTTCAGAAAAAATTGAAATTTAGGGAACATTGCTTAATTGGTGTCTAACGACATTGAAATATATGGATTTTCAAATGGGAAGTTGCTCCTATGCTATGCTTCCTATAATACCTTCAAGCTACCCCAAATAAACTGATATTGGAGAAATACTTATGTCTCATACTAATTGCTAAAATTTCGCCAAAATCTGAGGTATCTGAATTTTCATGAAGGGCTTCTCATCCAATTTGTATAAAACTAAATTAAACTAAATATAGACCACATTATCCACTTTTATGTCTAGAAGCTGTGCCCATGTTACTCACTGTGATGCTAGAATATATATTCCAAAATTCATAATGATCTGTTTATTAGTTTAGGAGATTATCTTGTACATAAAATATATACATATTACTTATATATAAAGTAGAACATTTTTGGATTAAAAACAAATATTTTTCATGTATTCATTCATCTATAAAACCCCTTCTTCTTCTTCTTCTTCTTCTTCATCATCATCATCATCATTGGTTTAATATGTTGGACAGTTTTTAGAAATGGACTTCCCAACTTATCTCTGCTTAAGTTTCTTTGGAAGTCATTTCTTTAATTTTAGCAACAATTTTATAGACTGGATGCCATTCCTGCGGTCAACCTAATGAGACAGCATCTCTAGTTGATAGCCTACCAAATCTAAAGAGTGTTCCACCTTGCACTTATCAATTCTTAAAGTTGATATCATAGTTGAGTTGAAGAAATTCGAAAGTGAACACCCAATTCTTAATTTTGTTTTGCATTTTTATGAATACTATCACCATTACCTTCATATTGCATAGTGACATTCTTTCTATATTCTGTTTCTTTCTTTTCACAAAGCAAGTGTTTCTTTTATCGTATATAGTAGGCGTATAAAATAAAAAACAATAAAATCTGAAACTATTTTGTTGAACTAAAGTCTGTAATACATGCTGGGGTTTAATATGTTTTTTGGCTACTGCTTTGTTATCTATATAAATCTAATTCTGCTTTAGCATGATATCTACTCTTTTTTATGTGATCGACATTTTATATTGTAATGAACACGGTACAAAAGCAAGGAAAATACTTCTAATTGGTTTCAAAAGAATGTGTATTCAACAAACCTGGAACCCTAACCTTTAATCTTAACATTCCAAAAAGAGACCATGCGACACTTCAGCCAATTATTTAATGAAAAGTTGCTGAAGTCTCAGTAATATATCCTGACGAATCAATTTTTGTAATTTTTCCATAAATTATCCACAAAGTTTTGTTGTTCCCAACACTGAAGGAATTGAAAGATCATTACTTGATGTGAAGATTTCTACATTGAAAAAATAGGAGTCATACAGTGTAGATAGTTTTTCCTTGTGTCAAGCCAAAGTAGCAGCTGTATAGTGTAAATAAGTTTTACGTGTAAAAACCTGCCAAAGCAGCACCAATTTTTTTTTTTTTTTGCTCAGACAAGGCATATTTCCACTAAATCGTAAGGACCTACAGTTTTAGGGGCCAGATTTATAGAGAAACAGCCTGAGTGGGGAGTTGGACAGCAAGATCATATTACATTTAAATTTCTACATCTTGGTTGGGTTGAGGAAACAGGAGGAGAATTCTAAAGGAAAATATAAACCAACGAAACTGATTTTACAAACTGTTATGTGAAGATAGGTAACCAACTCGGAACATTCTACATAAAGAACCGAGTCACTAGATTCATCGGCCCTTTTTGAACAGAGATTGTCCCCTGAACGTTAACATGCTTTATTTGTAAATAAGTAAATAAACTTCTCTTTCAGTTTTCAAACCACAGTGTATTTGTTCCTTTCACGGAATACTTTATCTTTGATTGTCCGTATAATAGGCCACCTTAGGACATATCACAAACTTAGGTGTGACAGACTGACGGACAGAAGCTCTCATATGAAATAAGGTGTCCGTTCAATCTGCTCATTTAATGGTGAATACTGAAGCGTGACTGACTGACCTACCGACTGACTCATGTAAAAACGCGTCTAAACTCTCGACAGAAATTCCTTTTTATTTGAGTTTGTATGAAAGTATTCATAAAACAGGTTTCAGTGGATTTTGTAGTCAGGCCATCAAATTAGTCATAGGATGAACGATCAACTCAGAAAAAGGTATGACAAATAGTTTTTTTTTTTAATTTATAGGTCATCTACTATTATAATACTCATTGTGGCTGTTTATCAATATTTGCATTATGACGTAAAGAATAATGCAGTGTGTCACTTTTTATTTGCTGATAATTTATTAAATTTTTTAAACTTTGTTCAATTTTATAAGAAAAAAAAACTGCTAACATAGTAAAAATAATAATAATATAAGAAACATGATACAATTACTCATACAAATTAAAAAGAAAACATTTTCTTGCATGCAATAATATTTATTGAAGTTATAACAATCGAATTTAAGCATAAAAGCAATGAAGAGAAATGCATGGCTAACATCGTTTCCAAAGTCAAAACTTTGGGTCATTACACAGTAATCTTTGACCATTGTTTTAGGCTATTAGACTGCTCAACCAGCAAGTACATCACCCCATGCACAAAGTTATAGACTCATACTCTTAAATGCTTTTCAAAGAGTTTTTAAGAGGATAACCAACTTTTCTATTTCTTTCTGATAGTTTACCATATCGAAATACCTTCACTAATTGGTCACGCATGCAGCAGAGAAGATTAAAAATTAATCGATTCCTAATTTGTTGAAACAAAAATGAAGCCGTCTTTAATCAGTTTTACTGCTACTTGACAATTTTTCTCCATTATCAACCTGACCATTTTTGTATAGATCATGCCACCATGCTGCTTGTAGAAAATTTTATTTTAATCCAAAGAAAGCCTAAACTTATGAAGAAAAAACAGTAGAAATAAAGCTTGATAAACTGTTAAAGAATAAAAAATCACTTGAAGAAAAAAATCACTTGCAAAAATACATTCAAATGCAAAAACCGTTATGACATGAGGAAGGAAAACAGCAATAATAGCACTAATATAACATGTTGAAAAAACAGAAATGATATGGCTTAGAATTTCTAATTAATTAATAATAGCAAACTATTTCTCATAGAATTCCTCCTGAAAATATCAAACTGGGAAATTAAAAAAAATAATTCAAAACTGAAGAAAATAATAAATTTTAACTCTAACAATACAGAAAGATATAATTCATTCTTCACAAGAGCTAAACTCAACAAATCGCTTACAAAAATAGTTAATCTGACAATGTGCATGTGATGAATTCCTGAAAAAAAAAAAAAAAAAAAAAAAAAAAAAAAAGCAAACAGAAAACTTCTGACTTCTGAGTATTTTATGAATATTAAAAAACGACATCAATTTGATTTGGCATTGGACATACTCATAAAAAAACAAGTCAAACAAATCTGTGATCTGAACAAACTCAAGTAAAAGTTAGTTAAGTAAAAATATGGATACTCCATTAATTTACAAAAAAACAACAAACAAACAAACAAAACATTAAACTTATGTGGCAACCATCTGTCGGATACTAAGCTATATTGACAATTGTATGATGTAAAAAGAATTACTGACAAAAAAGTACTAAAATTCCATAGGCGAATCTTAAGCCAATAATTTCACAGCAAATGAATGGCAAACTATTTGGAATAGTTGCATAAACAATATACTGAAAAGAATCCAACTAATGATTAAAGAGAATTACTAGATTCATAAGGGGAGATAAATCTTGACAGATTTTATATATGCCACACATACCTACATTACATTGATATTCTGTGTCGAATGTTGAGCATATTTTGATAACATATACTGAATTCAATGAAATCTGTTCAAGACATTGCCAGGTGGAGGATTTGAAGGACATGTTTGAGCAGGTTGATCCAAGTATTTCTTTTCTTATTTCTGAAGTAAAATTGTCAAAAAGATATGAATACTCCACTTGCATTAAATGATTCGTTGAGGTGTTGATATGCTGTAAAATAAATTGGATCAAACCAAAACTTCTAAAGAATAATTTTTTTAAATACACCCAGCTACTGTGTGCAAATCGCTAACATTCATAATATTATGCAGTAAATACTAAAATAAAAGAAAAACTGCCTGTTATCAAAATTCACAGAGATTCCAATAGTTTATGATTATTGAAGTACCAATGCCAAGAACTGGGCAATTGAAAATAAACTAAAATCTTTTTTTTGTCTTTTTAAAAATCTTAGTGGCTAATCGTAAACACATGAAAAGACAGTAAAACAAAAAACAAAAAAACAATTAAACAAAAAAGAAAGAAAAGATTAATTCACCTCTGATTCGACTGAAAAGTCGACCAACAAGTTGTCAGTATCAGTTCCATTGTCATTGCCATTATTACTGGCTTCAAAACTGGTCGTAGCTGGCCCGAAAGGATCAAACTCATCCATATTGTTGGGAGCAGAATCAGTCATAGATTTTGTGGCAGGTACGGCATCTCCAAGGTCAACAAGAGTGTCCAGCTCAGACATGGTTATGCTCGATTAATTGGTTACTCCCTAAGAAAAAAAAAAAAATTATTGGTGTAAATTCTGAGTAAGAAAATATCATTTAATTTGAGAAACACTTTGAGTTTTTAGAATATTTATAGTATTTTTATTTTAATACATGCAATGTTTATAGATTGGATAAAAACTTTATATGGATAAATTATGAAAATGTAATAAAGTTTTATCTGAAAAAAATAATGAGCCCTTTATATGTATGAAGTCTGATGCTTTAATACAACTCAGTTTCTGAATCATAACTGAACATCTACTTTGAGAGGTGAAATTTATATATATATATATATATATATATATATATATATATATATATATATATATATATATATATATATAGAGAGAGAGAGAGAGAGAGAGAGAGAGAGAGAGAGAGCGAGCAAGAAATCGGTCAGATTTTACAAGTTAAACCTATCAAATGGATCTCAAAATTCAATATCCGATTCTGCCTAACAAATGTTTATTTATTATTGTTGTAACATGTTCTTTGTCATAAATAAAGTTTATTTCACTTCAGTTTCTTCAAAAAAATATTTTATCCAACAAGGAATATTTTTCTTTGCTGTCTATAGCGAGTTTTAGTTGTAATGTACAGCAGCAAATATAGTAGTTAATAGAAAACATTACAAATAATAATCTTTTTTATAACACTTAAATTGTATCGCATATATTGTTTCATATAGAAAATCAGATAAAAATTAAGAAATTTCTAAATTCTTTGATTTTTTTGCTGTTACACCGAGTGACATCAGATTTCATGTGCAGCCATATTTCATCATCTTCCAACTTTCCAAAGATAATACATACACATAGGCACTATTATTCTTAGTCCATTTTAATATAAATAATTAACATTAGCTCGAATGCTGTTCATAGAAATTCATATTATGCCCTTTTTAAAATCATAATTTAACAGCCTGCATTTGCAATAGCCTTTTTAATTTTTTTTTTCAATTTGTTTTTATAATTTTTAATTTTTTTTTTAATTTGTTTTTATAATTTTTAATTTTTTTTTTAATTTGTTTTTATAATTGCAAGTTTCGTTTTTTTTTAATTTGTTTTTATAATTGCAAGTTTCGTTTTTTTTAATTTGTTTTTATAATTGCAAGTTTCGTTTTTTTCAATTTATTTTTATAATTGCAAGTTTCGTTTTTTTTAATTTGTTTTTATAATTGCAAGTTTCGTTTTTTTAAATTTGTTTTTATAATTGCAAGTTTCGTTTTTTTTAATTTGTTTTTATAATTGCAAGTTTCGTTTTTTTTAATTTGTTTTTATAATTGCAAGTTTCGTTTTTTTTCAATTTGTTTTTATAATTGCAAGTTTCGTTTTTTTCAATTTGTTTTTATAATTGCAAGTTTCGTTTTTTTCAATTTGTTTTTATAATTGCAAGTTTCGTTTTTTTTAATTTGTTTTTATAATTGCAAGTTTCGTTTTTTTTAATTTGTTTTTATAATTGCAAGTTTCGTTTTTTTTAATTTGTTTTTATAATTGCAAGTTTCGTTTTTTTTAATTTGTTTTTATAATTGCAAGTTTCGTTTTTTTTAATTTGTTTTTATAATTGCAAGTTTCGTTTTTTTCAATTTGTTTTTATAATTGCAAGTTTCGTTTTTTTCAATTTGTTTTTATAATTGCAAGTTTCGTTTTTTTTAATTTGTTTTTATAATTGCAAGTTTCGTTTTTTTCAATTTGTTTTTATAATTGCAAGTTTCGTTTTTTTAATTTGTTTTTATAATTGCAACTTTCGTTTTTTTAAATTTGTTTTTATAATTGCAAGTTTCGTTTTTTTTAATTTGTTTTTATAACTGCAAGTTTCGTTTTTTTAATTTGTTTTTATAATTGCAAGTTTCGTTTTTTTTAATTTGTTTTTATAATTGCAAGTTTCGTTTTTTTAATTTGTTTTTATAACTGCAAGTTTCGTTTTTTTAATTTGTTTTTATAATTGCAAGTTTCGTTTTTTTTAATTTGTTTTTATAATTGCAAGTTTCATTTTTTATAATTTGTTTTTATAATTTGTTTTTATAATTTGTTTTTTAATTTGTTTTTATAATTTTTTTTTTAATTTGTTTTTATAATTTTTTTTTTAATTTGTTTTTATAATTTTT
Organism: Euprymna scolopes; assembly: GCF_053919585.1. Classification (NCBI taxonomy): domain Eukaryota; kingdom Metazoa; phylum Mollusca; class Cephalopoda; order Sepiida; family Sepiolidae; genus Euprymna; species Euprymna scolopes. The sequence continues at coordinate 70,284,987 of NC_136517.1, read as the reverse complement.
TTTTTAATTTGTTTTTATAATTTTTTTTTTTTAATTTGTTTTTATAATTGCAAGTTTCGTTTTTTAAATTTGTTTTTATAATTTGTTTTTATAATTGCAAGTTTCGTTTTTTTTTAATTTGTTTTTATAATTTGTTTTTATAATTGCAAGTTTCGTTTTTTTTAATTTGTTTTTATAATTGCAAGTTTCGTTTTTTATAATTTGTTTTTATAATTGCAAGTTTCGTTTTTTTTAATTTGTTTTTATAATTGCAAGTTTCGTTTTTTTTAATTTGTTTTTTTAATTTGTTTTTATAATTGCAAGTTTCGTTTTTTTTAATTTGTTTTTATAATTGCAAGTTTCGTTTTTTATAATTTGTTTTTATAATTGCAAGTTTCGTTTTTTTTAATTTGTTTTTATAATTGCAAGTTTCGTTTTTTTTAATTTGTTTTTATAATTGCAAGTTTCGTTTTTTTTAATTTGTTTTTATAATTGCAACTTTCGTTTTTTTTAATTTGTTTTTATAATTGCAAGTTTCGTTTTTTATAATTTTTTTTTATAATTGCAAGTTTCGTTTTTTTTAATTTGTTTTTATAATTGCAAGTTTCGTTTTTGTTAATTTGTTTTTATAATTTGTTTTTATAATTGCAAGTTTCGTTTTTTTTAATCAAACATTTACTTCATGCATTTCATCTTTCCCCAAAAGTTTTTGAATCTCCATTTAGTCTTAAAAATAGTGCTAATTCGAACATGAGGTATATCACAAGTCCATTCTTGTTTTTATTTTTCAGATAGACCACTTTTTCAAATTTGTTTTATGAACATTAACAGCGTTGTAATGATTTTATAATTGCAAGAGTGTACAATTACACAGCAGTTTCTATAAACACAATAAAATATATAAATCAGAGTAAAAGAAAAATAATTGTAAAGTTCTTTTTTAATTCATATAAAGAATTGCATTTCGTAAGAACATTGTAACCAAATACATTTAACAAAGATGATTTTATGAAATAACTGCTTTTGCTATTGTAAAAGGAAATCTTTATATAATCAGCTTTTCATGTATAACGTTTAAACACGACAAAAACATTCACTTTTATTCACATAAATGGATCATCACAAAATAAATAGAAAAATAGTTACATTTTTGTTATTTTGATACAAATTTAAACTTTTGATACAAACCATAAAAAAATAGAAAGAGAATAAATACAATTCATCTGAGCGATTGTATGTGTGAGAGGAAGCAGGCAAGCAGCCATCTTCTCCCTTCTTTATGAAATCTTTCTTTCTAGCAAGAAATCCTTTAAAAATTCACCAGTAAATATTTTAAGAAACGTTTCCATAATTTCCCCTGTATTTTTTAATCACTTTAAATAATTACTGTTAATATCGACAAAACCAATGCATATATATATATATATATATATATATATATATATATATATATATATATATATATATATATATATATATATATATATATATATATATATTTATATATTTATATATATATATATTTATATATATATATATTTATATGTATATATTTATATATATATTTATATATATATATATATATATATATATATTTATATATATATATATATATATATATATATTTATATATATATATATATATATTTATATATATATATATATATATATTTATATATATATATGTATATATTTATATATATATATATATTTATATATATATATATATATATATATATATATTTATATATATATATATATATATTTATTTATATATATATATATATATTTATATATATATATATATATATATATATTTATATATATATATATATATATTTATATATATATATATATATATTTATATATATATATATTTATATATATATATATGTGTGTGTGTGTGTGTGTGTGTTTTATTTTTTTTATTACCGTTTCATCTGTTTGGTTACATATGTTTTGGATGTTGGACCATGTTTACGATCCAACAGCCTTGTCAGACCTTACAGAATTTCTGTAGAGTCTAACGAGGCTGTTGGATCGTAAACATATGTTTTGGATGTTGGACCATGTTTACGATCTAACAGCCTTGTCAAACCTTACAGAATTTCTGTAAGGTCTGACCTGTCAGAATTTCTGTAAGCTCTGACGAGGCTCTTGGGTCGTAAACATGGTCCAACATCCAAAACATATGTAACCAAATAGATAAAACGGTAATAAAAAAAAAAATAAAACACATACTTGCTCTGCAATAGTATTGAGCACTCTCTTCAGGTTTTTACTAATTACCAGTTTTACTAATATATATATATATATATATATATATATATATATATATATATATATATATATATATATATATATATATATATATATATATATATATATATAAGAAAAATGCCATATGAATAACGCCAAATGTTAATTAACCATAAACTTAAGAAAAAAATAATAATTAAAAAATAATTTTGCAAATTAGGTATTCTAATTCTGGACTATATATGGTATTTCAAAATGTTATTGGCGTTATTGATTTAAGAGTAAACGGTTTTAATGATTGATACTCTATGTGTGATACATGAAAAAAAACATTTAATTCATTCAGATTAATATTGGGTTCAGGAGAGGAGAAGGGACTTGAGTTCATGCAATATAACAGGACACAGATCCTGCTAATGCGTGGTATATTTTAATGTCTAATATAATATGTGTTGTGCTTGTTTTTGCATTTTAATATAAACCTGATGAAAAATAGAAACTGACACCTTAAGTAACCTACTGATTTCAAATATCATGCATATATATAAAACAGTATTTGTATTTTTCAACACACGCACACACGCGCGCGCGCACGCACACACACACACACACATTCATATTTCTTCCACTGTTCAATTCTTGTTTAGAAAACTTAGTTCAATTTCAATTTGAACGTGCCCGATTTTTTATGTTTTCTTTTTTCCATTCGTCAGTTTCGTTAAATACTTTTTATGCAGCTTTTATTTTGGTTAAATGTTTTATTTATTGTTCGGCTCTTCTTAATTTAAAAAAAAAAATGAAAATAAAACCTTTTACAACAAGTTGAACTGTTTATCGTCACTTAGTATGACACATTAGCTTGCTCAGTTTAGTTGATAATATCTCCTCTAAACGAAAAGCTTTCAGAGAAAAGCAGTATTAAAGACAAAATGGTGTCTCCCGGATATTTCCTAGCCACTTCATAATAAAAAGTCTACTTCCTTTCACCCAGCCTGCTTGTCTGAAAGAAAGTTGTTCTATGCAGACGACGACGACTAAGTGGTTTTAAACCACACGAGAAAAGTAGACAAAAGCCATTGTATAGTTTTAACAAAACGTTTAGTAATGAAGGATTAGTCCGCCTTTTCTTGCAGAGTCATGGTCAAAGAGGTGAGGATCTTAAAATAGAAGAATCACTTGTAAGTTTTTTGGCTGAAATTTTTCAGAGAGAATCGTAATTGGGATTATTTACAGTCGAATTGATGTCATTCTTGATGGTTGTTCTTTTTGACCTTCTTTAAAATGTCAATTCACATTGAAGTGCACTGGAAAATTAAGTGATTAAAAACTAAAAACTAGCACACACATTCGGTTCGATTCGGCTTCTCGGCCAGACCAGAAATGATTGTTCGACTTTATTTAATATCAACCATTTTTGAGTAAGAAAATAAAATTCTATTGATAACAACATGTCAGTATTTAGCAATCATGATTTTTTTTTTTTTCTGGGCATAAAGTGGCTGCCAATTTCTGCAACAAAACGCTGACAATATTTACTAGCGAAACGGCACATATGCACATTATTTAATAGTTGTTACATAATACGACGGGTATGGATCAGATTCACTGTCTACTTTACAAACATGCTCACATTTAAAGAACTTCATACATTTCATACTATTTGACTAATGTGGGTTATCTAATGAACTGCCCACCAGTGTACTAAAGTTAAAACCGCACGTTCTCTCATAAACTTATATTGTGTATTTAAATGTGTACTTTGCTTGTCGCTAAATATAGTCTTTAAATCATTTTCCTACATTAGATTTTTTTTAAATCTTGTTTTTTTTTTTTTTTAAATATTTCTCTCTTGTAAATAAACACTTGTTTTTAAATTTCTAACTTGTTCATCTTGTTTTGTTTCTCATTCGTCTGTTTGCTGCTTTTCTTTAATAACTAGTATCTTGAACTGCCATGTTTTAAAACCAGAACTATGGGATCTCGAGTCACGTCAGGATTACTTCCTATTATTATTGTTGTTGTTGTGTTACATGTAAGCCTTCATAGTCCTAACAAATAATAGCAAAATATATACTTTTACTTGCAAGTATAACAGAAAAATGTCACAATTCTCAAAATAATATTCCCTTGTGTTTTTGACTTATTGTTAGGAATGATTCAATTTTATCCGAAAGTATATTAAAAAGGATGAATATTCTTATAATATTATGTTACATAATAAAAAGAAAGCTCGTATCAAAATCTAAACGAACAAAGTTAAGCAAAGTCAACAAAAAGCAAATAAAGCTGATAAAATCATTTGCCCTCCACTCCAACTTTTATTGTTAAAACAAATAACTGACCCATAACAAAATTTACTTAGAAAATAGAGATAAAAGCAAAAGACGATTCCATCTGCACGTTCAGTGACAAAAATGCTATTGTCAAACTTAACCATGATTGGTCGGCAATCCGAATTTATTATAGAAATATGTTATGGTTGCACCTATAATAAAACAATTACAAAATTAGCCCTAGTTTCAGTTTTCGTTTGTTTGTGTGTCAAAAATTCTCCTCAAATTATTATTATTTTTTTTTTTTTTTTTACAGTGATCACCACTTATGAAAACAAAATAGTCGAAAGTAATCAAATATGAAAATAGAAGTCAATATGAAGGACATGCACGAAGATAAGTCAAAAGCAAAATATTTTAAGAAATAAAACAACAAAATTATTTTTTTTTACCAAAACATGTAAGCTAATGTTTACAGTTTAGTAAAAGAAAATTCTATTATTTTTGACAATTACGTATTTTTTTTTTCTTTATTTCTTTTCCAAATAAAATTGTCTTGGTAGTTCCTTAAGTTTAATATTTAATATCTAATATTTAATATTCAACATTTAATATGTAATATCTAATATTCAACATTTAATATTTAATATCTAATATTTAATATTCAACATTTAAAATTTAATATTCAACATTTAATATTTAAAATTTAATATTCAGCATTTAATATTTAATATCTAATATTTAATATTCAACATTTAATATCTAATATTTAATATTCAACATTTAATATTTAAAATTTAATATTCAACATTTAATATTTAAAATTTAATATTCAACATTTAATATTTAATATCTAATATTTAATATTCAACATTTAATATCTAATATTTAATATTCAACATTTAATATTTAATATCTAATATTTAATATTCAACATTTAATATTTAATATCTAATATTTAATATTCAACATTTAATATTTAATATTCAACATTTAATATTTAATATCTAATATTTAATATTCAACATTTAATATTTAATATTCAACATTTAATATTTAATATTCAACATTTAATATTTAACATTCAACATATAATATTTAATATTCAATATTTAATATTCAATATTCAACATTTAATATTTAATATTCAACATTTAATATTCAACATCTAATATTTAATATTCAACATCTAACATTTAATATTTAATATTCAACATTTAATATTCAACATCTAATATTTAATATTTAATATCTAATATTCAATATTCAACATCTAACATTTAATATTCAACATTTAATATTTAATATTCAACTTCTAATATTTAATATCTAATATTTAATATTCAACATTTAATATTTAATATTCAACATCTAATATTTAATATTCAACATCTAATATTTAATATCTAATATTTAATATTCAGCATTTAATTTTTAATATTCAACGTCCAACATTTAATATTCAACATCTAACATTTAATATTCAGCATTTAATATTTAATATTCAACATCTAACATTTGATATTCAACATCTAACATTTAATATTCAACATTTAATATCTAATATCTAATATTCAACATTTAATATTTAATATCTAATATCTAATATTCAACATTTAATATTTAATATCTAATATTTAATATTCAACATTTAATATTTAATATTCAACATCTAATATTTAATATCTAATATTTAATATCCAACATTTAAATATTCAACATCTAATATTCAACATTTAATATTTAATATCTAATATTTAATATTCACCATTTAATATTTAATTCCCACGAAATTTGTTGGTGGCTTTAGGTTCCGATTTGTGTTCACTCAACAGAAAGCTATTTTGTGTCTTCTTATTCTAAAATAAATGCGTTACAAAAAGATTTATGGTGAATTAATTTTTACACACATCCACACATGCTTATAAAGAGACTGTTCATCAGCCAATTCTTATGATTCAGCTTGAAATAGAATTTCGATTGACAAACACGTCCATTAAATGAATCCAATTTTTGTTTAAGTTCATTTATAAATTATCACAAGTTTTACTTTTCAAAATATTGGAACAATTCACATTTTCATCATTAAAAATAAAGTAAAAAAAAAAAATGACCCAAAACATTTACATATGATTTTCCATAACGAATTTGAACAAAATCCTATTAAAAACGTTAAAAATAATCAACTGATTTATTTGAAATTTGAACTAAAAATGAAATCTTTTTTTGCCAAGAGAACATTTTTTTTTTATTCAGTTCTAATTTTTGAAAACATGAAAACTGGTAATAGTTACATATATATTTTCCCACAGATTTCTGGTCTTGATATTTTCCCACAGATTTCTGGTCTGATATTTCCTCAAAACCTCTTGCTTTGAAGGAAAGGAGACTAAAACTTGCTGCTATGGTTTCAAATGATCTGAAATAACAGATTCAAAATATTTCTCATATGTTATATCTCCCCTCTTTTGGGAATAGTGTATGATTATGAATATCTCCAGTATCAAATAATTCTTATACACTGTGAAATTTATTTCATGTATGAAAACCAAAGAGGGGAGATATGACATATGAGAAGTCTCCCCTTGCTGTTATTTCAGATCATTTGAAACCATAGCAGCAAGTTTTAGTCTCCCTTCCTTCAAAGCCAGAGGTTTAGAGGAAATATCAGATATTTTGTAATTTTTATGCAAAACTAGTAAAACAAATGACTATGATTGAAACATTTCATGGCTGTAAAAAAGTGCCAAAAATAAGCTCTGGATGATGGATGATCTCCTTAATATGCCACCTTAAGGGTAAATGTCACAATTCAGGTCGTTAGCTTTCCAACGAGCCCTCATTTGTTAAATTCTGATCAGTAGTCACTGAGATTTGGAATTTATAAAATTGCCCCAAAAAGGTGGTATATATACACACACACTCCTAGCCAAATTGAATATTGAAATGCTCCTATCTTTGGTTCTATGGGACGAAATTACATGAAAATTTGCAGGCTTTTTAAAGATTATAATCCTATTCTATGATTAAAATTTTATGACAATTGGTAAAAAAAAAAACCTATATTTTCAAGCGAATAAAATAAAAGATGCCTAAAATTTGCCTACATTTAATATATAGTTTCCTGGCAGGCCAGCTTCCGTTTTGCTGCATTGGGATGAATTTTGCTTAGGTTCTTTTGGCTTGGTATTCTCCCTTGTGGCCTTGCCAGTCCACTAATATATATATATGTATATATATATATATATATATATATATATATATATATAGGCATTTCAACCCCGCGTTGCTCGGGTGTTTTGATGTGTATGTTGAGCAAAAAAAAAAAAAGTTGTAGTAGGAAGGCAGGCTCGAACCTGTACCACAAAGGAGGAAAAGAATGGGGTAAAAATCTGACGTCTATGCTGTTACGACCACCACCAAACCGGAAGTGACATTTCTTAAAATTAAGGCTAGACAATCGAAAGGAGAGGATGACTTTCAAAAATATCGGCGAAAAAAAGCGACCCCCCCCCCCGTAGAAAAGTACCCAGTTTAAGGTGAAGATATTAATGTTTTTAGCCAATTTTTCGATATTTGCCATATGAAAGATTCAACTTTTAAACGATACTGATCTTGGTAAAATCCGTCGCCTTGGTCGAAAGTTTTAGGCAGACATGCAAACATACATACATACATTTATATATTGTTAACTGAAAATTTTCGACCCAAACCGATGAAAAACTTGCTCTATCTCTGAATACCCTTTATGTAAAATTTCAAATGTTTAGACCAGAAATTGTCAGTAATTTGGTAGAGACCGCAGCGGTCAATTTTTTTTTTTAACTTTGACTCCTATTATGACCCCTTAACATTTATTGTTTTGTCACTGTTGCTATTCTTTCCATCAGAAAAATAGGTGGCATATATATATATATATATATATATATATATATATATATATATATATATCCAAAACCTCTGGCCTTGAAGGAGGTGGGACTAAAACTTGCTTCTATGGTTTCAAATGATCTGAAAGGAAACGATTCCAAATATTTCTCATGTTATATGCCCTCTCTTTTGATTTTCATACATAAAGTAAATTTAACAGTGTATAAGGATTGTTTGATACTGGAGATATTCATAATCATACCCTACTCCCCCCCCCCCGCAAAAAAAAAAAGGAAGACATAACATGAGAAATATTTGGAATCAAGTCTCCTGTTGCTGTTATTTCAGATCATATGAAACCATAGCAGCCAGTTTAGTCTCCTCTCTATCAAGTCCAGAGGTTTTGAGGAATATATTTCTGTGGAAATATACTTTATTTTCTTATAATATATACATACATATACATTATATACTAATCCTTATTTAAGAAGCTCAATGTAATTACATCACAATATAATGAATGAATGACAAAAATTCAAAATGGTGTAATGGAAACATATCATAAGGTATTTACAGCTTCTCTGCCAATTTTCCGATTTTTAATCATGTCAAATTGCACTTTATTTCCTTTTGACGGATTGATTGTTGCTATTTCTTCTGATGAGTTAAGGACAAAATAGATTCACTGATTTACATAATAATTAAGTGATTGATTTTGTGCTATGAAACAGATACTGTCAAGAATTGTAAATGTCAAGTGAATTAAAGGAATAAATTGTAAGATCGTCAACATTATGAACTTTGGAATATAGACTTTTGTCTTTCATTCATTGTATATATATTAGTGATGGGACGATTCCAAAATTTTCCCAAATTCCAATACAATTACTAATTCTATTCTAAATTTCTGATTTTGATACAAGTACCAATTCAGTTTCTTAAAAAAATTCTCAATATTTAATTAGAGATTTAATGCTTCTTAAAATGTTCAAATGACGGTATACTCTAATGTAGACCTTCCTAAATATTTTTTTCAAATGTTTTCCTTGTAAATGATTTTCATAAAAAAAAAGTTGACAATTAGTATGCAAAATAATAATTAAAAAAAAAAAACAGTGTAGGAACAGAATAGTTAACAAAGCCCATCACATCAAGAATGAGTTTCTACAATGTTACTATTTAGAAAACCATTCTTAACATGGGGCTCTGTTAACTATTCTCTGGCTTCCCTCTATAAAAACATGTTCATTTTTTTTCTCCCAATTATAAAGATTTGGTCGGTTATTAGATTGATTTATTTTATTGTAAAAAAATGAAGAAAGTAAAGATAATAATGATACAAATTCGTAGATTAACACCTTTGGTTAAATTACTCTTCCAACATGAGATTCTAACTGTTTTGTCTAAAATCGTCTAGATTACGTAATCCAAAGAAAAAGAAAAAAAAAGAAAAAACAAAACATTATTTTAGAATCTGGAGTTGGAAATCAGTTTTGTATATAAATTTAACATATAATGATCATCATTTCCAGCCTATTCTAACTTTTTAGGGATATTCAGTAATTTTTTCCCCACTGATCTGAATAATCGCTCAAAAATCGAAAATTAAACAAATTATTCGTAGGAAATTACATTTTCACACGATTGTTGACATTTAATGCATTTTTACTAGCATTTTATTTAATTTTTAGTTTTGAGTAGTTATCAAAGATCCTTGTGTAGGACTTATGGGCAACCATTTATTTGTTCTAACTTGACAGTGGATACTTATGTTTTTTTTTTAACAAGAAAACGCTTTTAAACATAAATAAACTTATTCAGATAGATAGAAGATATTATTTGCATATGTTTTCATCTCTTATGTTCTGCACGTTACATTAACACATCTCTGAATCTCATTTTTCTTTTTATTGGGGGGGGGTAGGGGTACGTTTAAATGTAAATATAATTTCGTTTTTTTATTTGACAAACTTCTAAATGTTTTCCATTTATATGTTTTATCACAGATTTTGATAAACTCATCGTGAGATTTTTATCCATATTTTCCACTTGTGGCCAAAGTGACCCCCCCCAAAAAAAAACAAAACAAAAACAATAAAATATTAATTATTTCATAGCTGATGACCTGACAACAACAGTCTTAAGCCAGCATTGAAAAACCTTCGCCAGAGCATTTAAAATCTTTTATTACTCAACTGTGAACTTCCTAAGAGATGGCATAGAGGCATATATGTCTCTCAGGTAGTTCAGAAAAAAAGAGTGTGAAAAAGTTTACTAAGGGAAAAGTTAAGTGAACTCTAGAATGTTTACTTTGTTTACCATAATTGAACAATAAAAAAAATAGATTCCGAGTGTCAATGATAAATCTGGAAATGACATTTATAACCTGCAATTTTTATGGTTCTTATGCTGTAGATGAACAACTGTTAATAAATAAATAAATCTTAGTTTGTTTCATTTTACTTTTTGTTTGTCCAAAAAAATTAAAATAATTATTTTTGGATTTGGAAATTAGGCTAAAATGTTTCCGGTTCGATTCCAATACCACAAAAAGTTTTGATTTTCCTGATTCATTCCAACACTAAGCAAATGTAATAAAAACAAAATGTAAGTAATTAGCTATAAAAAAATCTTTACACCGATTTTTTCATCAACAGTAATGGATAGTTTAAACACAAGCATTTATTTTAAATATTTCCTAGAAAAACTGCATTTTATAAATTTTGGAGTAAATCTTCATCAAACCGATTCCATGTTAAAAAAAAAAAATTAAAAGTTAAAATGCTTTTGAAATATTTTCCGTTTCAGGTCAAGGTTTACATGATATGGTTAATACACAAAACTTCTTGGTGAGATTGATTCTTAACTTTTCTTTCAGAGTTACACTTAACATGATTTACAGGTTTTTAAAATTTAGTTTTTATATTATTGTTATTGTTGCTGTTGGTTGCAATATTTAGTGCATGATTGTGACTTAACCTTGAACATTTAAATGGAATATGTTAACAAACAGCACTTATTATATTTATGCACTGGTGCAATATAATGACTGCTGTTATGCTACACACCAGATTAGCCTTTAAACAATATGTTAAGGTTTCATTACACACAGACACAAAACCTCCATTATAAGAAATGTATTGTAAGCGTCTTTCATTTTTTTTTTTTTTTTAATAAAATCTACAAACGGTCATTAGGTAATTGGAGAAATTGATCAAAACACACAACAAACAAGCTTTTCCTATTATTTGTAACAGTATATTTTCAACAAAATGCTTGTGTGTGTGTGTGTGTGTGTGTGTGCGTGCATGCGCATTAAAACTTTAAACAAATTTGAATAAGAATCAACCGCATGTCACATTGGTTCTGTCTATGCTGGTTAAGTGTCGTTGCCAAGTCTGTTGCTGGTATTGGCTATTTATGATTGCCGTTTACTAATTACTCACATTGGCGTTCAGATGCTTTCTGCAATAGCACTTAACCTGGAGAGTCTACTTCACAGGTAACTGGTGGGAAGAGGGAGAAAATGGGTTCATACCTTCATGGAGGGTATTATTAGTGAAAGTGATGCAATATCCCCCTCCCCTTGCAGAACTAACATTGCACGCACTGGCAACGTAATGTGTGTGTACGTATTTTTCGATTGGAATTCTAATTCAATAGTAATTTCATAATTAGTGTATTTTCATAGGATTTTCTTTAAAAAAAACAGCATCGTTTATGTTTGTTAGATTCATATGAAAATAAAATAACGTCAACTCTAACGCTTGAATTGGACAGTGAAACTAAGTTATTCTTGTTTTACTGTCAGATAGTTTTATTGCAAGCAAATTATTTTTTAATAGTTCACAGCATAATTTTTATATTTTTAATTGCATTCTTTTTTGTATAAGTAAAAATATTAATCATCAACGCATATAAAAATACGTTTACTGTTAGATATCTTTTCTTGGAAGATGGGGGAGGGGTTCAATTGCGCATTAAATTACATCGAAAACTAAATTGAAACGCAATATTTTTTTTTAATAATCTGAGAATTTGGTAAAATCCGATTTTTTTTTCTCCCTACAAAATAATGCGACACACGTTTGCCAATCATTTAGTAAGATAAAATCATTCGAAAGTAGAACTAATTTTGATATGTCCCCTATTAAAATGGATGGGGGAGGGGAAGGTGACAATAAAATAGGGACAGGTAAATCTTCTCCCTTTCGAATGAGAGAACAAAACCCATTGTTGTCTGGAGAAAAATGAAAATGTCCTCCCTTCATTGAATTTATTCATGTTGTAGCTAATGATATTTCTTTCACGTTTCTCGCACACGACACTGTGTGTGTGTGTGTGTGTGTGTGTGTGTGTGTGTGTGTGTGTGTCTGAACCAAAATAAAGGAAGTGCAGAAAGAAGGAGAGGGAGGAGGTGGAGGATTGTGACTATCGCTAAAATTGTCTGGTCAGAGTGACCAACCGAAACCAGGAATAAGGATAGTGTGGTTCCTGGTCGAGAACAAAGCTTTTGTTTCCGGGCATTTTTTCTTTCCTTTTCCATTCTGTGGAGACAAATGAACCCTCTGATCAAAATTATGACTCATTTCACAGGTGGATAGAAACACAGGTGAACAGAAAGGATAAAAAAGTGTGTATATGTGTGTGTGTGTGTGTCCCTCTCTCTCTCTCTCTCTCTATATATATATATATATATATATATATATATATATATATATATATATATATATATATATATATTCAAAACATTCTCAAATAGATATTCAAATATTCAAACCAGATTCCAAAAATCAATATTCCGATGAATCTTTTCTAGTACTTAGGTTTCTGAGAAAATGCAACTTTATCTCGTATATAACATTATTTGTCAAATTTTAACGCATTCTCATCACCAGTATGTTCAATTTTATCATAGTTGAAACTACACGCAGGGTTACTAAACTTTACTTAGCTATCAAATATATTAAACATTACTAATAAAATCTGAGAAAAAGTGGGAATATTTTCCTTTCATTCAATATACAGCATTAAATAATCGTAAAAATTAA
>NC_136517.1:70234055-70244055 GCF_053919585.1 Euprymna scolopes | reverse complement strand
ATATTTGCATAAAACAGTTTTTAACATACCCATACATACATATATATACATACCTATACATACATATACATATATATATATATACATACCTATACATACATACATGCAGGTTGATACATTAAAATAAGCTACAAATATTAATTGAATCATATTTGCATAAAACAGTTTTTAACAGTGAAAGTTTAATGATTATGAAAACAGAAACAAGGAAAAAAGATGGCATCTTCACAGATGACGGCCATCTCATGTTTCTCCACTAATCTTTTCATCTGTGACTTTTAAACTTGTGTAGTGTGTGTGTGTGTGTGTGTGTGTGTGTGTGTGTGTGTGTGTGTGTGTGTGTACAAAGCCGTTAATTTAAATACAAGTTTTAAAAGTATTTTCTGTTTAAACTTTTCTTTGGAAAAACAACTTCATCTATTGACAAAAATGATTTCATAAGATAAAGCAAGAATTCCATTTACATTGTTTGCTGTTCAAGTTTCAGCTTGTTAGAAAAGTTTCATTTTCTGGAAAATAAAAAAAAACTATTTGTCTAATCATTAGATTTCTCAGTGTTTTTTTATTGCTATTATTTAGAAGGGAAAATTAAATCTTGATATGAAAATATTGTTTGCTCCATTTCTTTGACGTCTAAGTTCCATTACTTAAAGTTATGTTTGTTTTACGGCATATCAACCGGTTTTATGAGTTATTTTAATTGAAAACAATTCCTATTGCAAATAGTTCACTAATTGGTTTGTCTGTTTACGGCATATCAACCCATTTTCATTGAAATATATGTAGACCCTACATGTAAACCATAGATAAAGATTATTCATTATAGACAAACTTGTGTTATTTTATCCGATAGTTGCCTAAATGTAACAGATTTGACCCGAATAGATTATGGCATCTTCTTTTCTATGCTTTTACTTATCTTTGCTACCTCGACAGTCATCACATTACAAATTTACTCCTTTTCAAAGAAGATGTTTGCTTTATTTACAAGGTGAAAGTCTACATATCCTTTTTTGCCAATAATGGAAAGACATTGTTTTATAAAAATATTATTTGTTGCATTTGTAGATGTGATATAATTTAATAGTTACTGTCCTTCATATTTTTACAAAATGTAGATCAAGAACAATTTGCTCACCACATTGCATCAAGAAATTACAATAGCGTTATCTCCCTTTTCCATCGATTATTTTGGTGATTTCATTTGGCAAGTGAATTTCAATGTGGCCAATTAAATCATCAGTTTCATAGTTGGAAGTTGAGTTGGGATAAAAAAAACAATGCTGAATATTCATTATATTAATTTAATTGAATTTGCAAACTATCATCTATAGGCTATATTTAGTTTAAATTAGTTTTCTGCAAAGGGGGAGAAGCTGTTGCGAAAATTCTTATATCTCAGATTTTTGTCAAATTTTAACAATAAGTATTAGACATAAATGAATAAATATTTCCTAAATCTCAATTTCTTTGTGGTATTTTAAAGACTTATCACCTGATGTGCTACTCATTTGCCCTACAATATATTACACTGATATATCAGTTTTACCCACTCCAAAATGGCACATTCTTGTGTCTATCAACAGTTTTCTTTTTCTGGTTATCAAAAACAAGGATAATCCTACCCACAACAAACTGACATACTCTGAACCCTCAACTGACTTCTAACTAATCCATGTCTCTCGGATGTACATTAGTTCTCAAAATCGAGTCATCAAATTCAAAGTCAACTAAATTGCAAAAATCAAAAATTCAGTTTAAAGTTGCATCAGATCATCAGTTTTCTATGCAAAACAAAAATGTTTCATGTTTTTAATTAATGATTTTGATTAATGATTTTTATGAGCTTTTGAATAGGTCGAATAGGACACAAAGTGTCACAAATCAAAATAAAAATAATTGTAGGAATAAATAACACTTTTATTGATTCTATTTTATTAAAATATGTTTCACTGGAATCAGACAGTTAAATAATGACATTGTATCGATAGAAATATTTAAGCTTATCATAGAAACAATTTGCAAAAATTTAGTTACTTGAAATACAAAACAAAGTTATGGTAGAATTAACAGCACATTGATATACAGCTTTAATGTAAAAGTTGGAGTAAATTAGGGTTCTGTGCAGAATCCATAACTTTTCATTTTCAGAAAAGATGCTTTATGCTGATGATTTAGTAAGTGCTTATGAAACAACAAATGTTAAAGACTGAGGAATGCCATGGAAGTAATGATCAGTAGTTGTACTGTTGGGAAGAATTCAGAAAAGCGAGTTCCTCTGTTCAGATTGTGGAAAGGGAATTGGATACAAGCCATTTTTCTGTGGTTCTTGTAAGTATTGGTCACATAGAAAATACAGATAGATGATAAGCGGTTTGTGTAAAAGAAGTTTAGGACAGATGTGGAAAAATATATTTGGATGACGAGGTTAGTGAAGTTGTTAAGAGATTTGATTACTTGGTGATAGCATTGAAGCGCAGGGAGAATTTGGCGCTAGTGTAATAACAAATGTTGAAAAAGAGGAAATTGAGTGAACTTTTGTTATAAACCAACAACCAACTTACGACTGACGATTAAGGGAAGAGTCTATCAGGCATGTATATGCAGTGTGATGATGTATGAAAGTGAAAACTTGAGAACGTGTTGTATGGAGAGAAATGATATGAAAATTATATAAGGACTAGCGGGGGGGGGGGGTACCCGGCGTTGTCCGAGTGTCTGGAGGTGTGTGTGGTCGGGCGGGGGTGGGGGTGTTAATGAAAACCTAAGAATAAGCGAAGTAAAAAAGAAAACATAAAAACAAACGTTAAAACTTAAGCGGGGGGAGGGGGGTACCCGGGCGGTGGGCAATCAAAACATCGAAAAAAAAAAGAAAAAAAAAAAACTAACGTAAGGCAAATGAACGATGTTAAATGTAAAAATCGAAAAAACAAAAAAGAAAATAGAAAAACGAACATTAAAACTAAAAACAAACAAAAAAACACATGAAAAATGGCTTAAGTAAGCCTGTTTCGATATTAAAATTTTTAAAAAATCGGTGGGTACCTGGGTGTTTTTGGGTGTGTGTGGTCAGTCAGTGGCGGGGGGGGGGGTAACCGGCATTGCCCGAGTGTTTTTAGGTGTGTGTGATTGTTAATGTAAACCTAAGAATAAGCAAGTAAAAAAAGAAAACAGAAAAACTAACCCGGGTGGTGGGGGTAGGGGGGGGGGTTTAATCAAAACATCGAAAAAAAAAAAACTAATGTAAGGCAAACGAACGATGTTAAATGTAAAAATCGAAAAAACAAAAACAAAAAAGAAAACAGAAAAACGAACGTTAAAACTAAAAACCAAAAAAAAAAAAAAAAACGTGAAAAATGGCTTAAATAAGCCTGTTTCAATATTAAAATTTAAAAAATCGGTGGGTACCCAGTTGTTTTTGGGTGTGTGGTCGGCGGAGGTGGGGGGTGTCGATGAAAACCTAAGAATAAGGGAAGTAAAAAAAAAAAACAGAAAAACGAACGTTACATAAAAAATGGCTTAAATAACCCTGCTTCAATATTTAAATTTAAAAAATCGAAAAAAAAAAAAAAGACATCTCATACCACGATTCGAACCCAAAACATTTAGATAATGATCCAATGCTCTAACCAACTGAGCTAACACGACGTACATGAAATTAAACTAAATCAGGCCATCACGTCATCTGATGCATGCGTAGAACCGATCTCATGAGAGGACGGTTTTTGTTGATCCCCCTCCCCATAGAAAATTGTTGATTTCAGGGTGAAAAAATTAACGTTTTTGGCCAATTTTTCGATATTTTTTGGGCGAAGGATGGAGCATCAATATGATACCAAGTTTGTCAATTTTTGTTCTGTCTGTCGAAAGTTTTTAGCGGACACACAAACACACATACATACATACACACATTTTCGCTTTTATATATATAGAAGATGGGTAATGTTAAAGACAGCTTTAGATCTGATGAGCTCAGAGAAAGTACAGTACAGTGAGATCTGTACAGAACAAGAAACTTTGCTGGTTTGGTCATATTAAAAAAATGGATGAAAGTTTTGGGGCTAGCAGACGTAGAATAGTTAAGAAAACAAAATCAGTTGATATGGGAGACTAAAGAAAACGTTGGTGAAATTGATTAGGATTAATTGGAGAGAAAGATAAATAAAGACCTAGACAGAGATAGGTTAGTTTGGAAGATCATTTCTAATAGTTGAGAAACATATGCCAGGATGTAAAATAGACATTACACCGATGAAGATGATTAAAAAAATATAAACTGATGAAGATGATTAAAAAAATATAAATTGATGAAGATGATTAAAAAAATATAAATTGATGAAGATGATTAAAAAATATAAGCCGATGAAGATGATTTAAAAAAATATAAGCCGATGAAGATGATTTAAAAAAATATAAACCGATGAAGATGATTAAAATATAAAAACTGATGAAGATGATTAAAATATAAAAACTGATGAAGATGATTAAAATATAAAAACTGATGAAGATGATTAAAATATAAAAACTGATGAAGATGATTAAAAAATATAAACTGATGAAGATGATTAAAAAATATAAACTGATGAAGATGATTAAAAAATATAAACTGATGAAGATGATTAAAAATTATAAACTGATGAAGATGATTAAAAAATATAAACTGATGAAGATGATTAAAAAATATAAACTGATGAAGATGATTAAAAAATATATACTGATGAAGATGATTAAAAAATATAAACTGATGAAGAAAATTAAAAAATATAAACTGATGAAGATGATTAAAAAATATAAACTGATGAAGAAAATTAAAAATATAAACTGATGAAGATGATAAAAAAATATAAACTGATGAAGAAAATTAAAAATATAAACTGATGAAGATGATTAAAAAAATATAAACTGATGAAGATGATTAAAAAATATAAACTGATGAAGATGATTAAAATATAAACTGATGAAGATGATTAAAATATAAAAACTGATGAAGATGATTAAAATATAAACTGATGAAGATGATTAAAAAATATAAACTGATGAAGATGATTAAAAAATATAAACTGATGAAGAAAATTAAAAAATATAAACTGATGAAGATGATTAAAAAAATATAAACTGATGAAGATGATTAAAAAATATAAACTGATGAAGATGATTAAAATATAAACTGACGAAGATGATTAAAATATAAAAACTGATGAAGATGATTAAAAAAATATAAACTGATGAAGATGATTAAAAAATAGAAACTGATGAAGATGATTAAAAAAATATAAACTGATGAAGATGATTAAAAAATATAAACTGATGAAGAAAATTAAAAAATATAAACTGATGAAGATGATTAAAAAAATATAAACTGATGAAGATGATTAAAATATAAAAACTGATGAAGATGATTAAAATATAAACTGATGAAGATGATTAAAAAATAGAAACTGATGAAGATGATTAAAAAAATATAAACTGATGAAGATGATTAAAAAATATAAACTGATGAAGATGATTAAAATATAAACTGATGAAGATGATTAAAATATAAAAACTGATGAAGATGATTAAAATATAAAAACTGATGAAGATGATTAAAAAATAGAAACTGATGAAGATGATTAAAAAATATAAACTGATGAAGATGATTAAAATATAAACTGACGAAGATGATTAAAATATAAAAACTGATGAAGATGATTAAAATATAAACTGATGAAGATGATTAAAAAATAGAAACTGATGAAGATGATTAAAAAAATATAAACTGATGAAGATGATTAAAAAATATAAACTGATGAAGAAAATTAAAAAATATAAACTGATGAAGATGATTAAAAAAATATAAACTGATGAAGATGATTAAAATATAAAAACTGATGAAGATGATTAAAATATAAAAACTGATGAAGATGATTAAAATATAAACTGATGAAGATGATTAAAAAATAGAAACTGATGAAGATGATTAAAAAAATATAAACTGATGAAGATGATTAAAAAATATAAACTGATGAAGATGATTAAAATATAAACTGATGAAGATGATTAAAATATAAAAACTGATGAAGATGATTTAAATATAAAAACTGATGAAGATGATTAAAAAATAGAAACTGATGAAGATGATTAAAAAAATATAAATTGATGAGGATTAAAAAATATCAACTACTGAAGAAGATTAAAAAATATAAACTGATGAAGTTGATTAAAAATTATAAACTGATGAAGATGATTAAAAAATATAAACTGATGAAGATGATTAAAAAATATAAACTGATGAAGATGATTAAAAAATATAAACTGATGAAGATGATTAAAAAATATAAACTGATGAAGATGATTAAAAAATATAAAAACTGATGAAGATGATTAAAAAATATAAACTGATGAAGATGATTAAAAAATATAAACTGATGAAGATGATTAAAAAATATAAACTGATGAAGATGATTAAAAAAATATAAACTGATGAAGATGATTAAAAAATATAAACTGACGAAGATGATTAAAAAATATAAACTGACGAAGATGATTAAGAAATAGAAACTGACGAAGATGATAGCAGGTGAGATATTAGAATTTCCTCAAGTTTACCAACAAAGGCTTGAGTATATAGTCTTCCTTACTATATCATACCTAGTTAGGAAAATGAAAGCTTAGGGCATATACTGACACCGTTTCCCAATTATATTTGTTTTACAAATATCTGAACTGAAGACAGCATGTCAAACTTAAAGTGACCCCCTCACCCACTGCCGACACTACTCACCTATATTAAAACTTTTGAAGTGACAATGAAATAATTTTGTACCCCCTCTGTAAATCGAACAAAAGAAAAATTGCAACCAGGCAACATTCAGATGCGAAAGATGGAGTCACAGAACACAAATAATATTCCTGTTAATGAAATCGTCATTAATTTTCTAATGAATTTAGCAAATAGTCAATGGCACTATGAGAGTTGTCTTTCATATTCACTACAAAATAATGTTTATGGCTTCTTTCCCTGCCTGTGACCAAAGAACTCTGTTAGTTTTTGAAAATCAAACAACAAAGTTAAAAAAACACAATAAAAATTTTAAAAGTGAAGTAATAATTAAAAAAATACTAAAGTTATTGAAGTTCTCAGATCTTAAAATTTTTGGATGCGTTGTGTGCCAGTCACTCATACAACTGAAATAGCATTTTTAACATTAATGTTAAATTAAATGGATGAAATTTAGAACTGTTACAGTATTACATTATATGAATGATTGAGAAAAAAGGTCAATTAGTATAGAGTAGTTGCAGTAAACATCCCAACGGTGAGTTTACCTGAGATGTACCCCCTTTCAATAAATGCCAGCTTGTTGAACTTGAAAAAGATTTCAATATACAAACATTAAATCTTAACGAATGAGGGAAACAACAGATTATTTAATCATTTATTATTATTTACGCACTAATATAAGCATGAGCCAACGCTTCTTTTTTAACTAGATATGTATAAAAATAAAATAATAAAAAAAAAAAATAATAGATATGTATAAAAATAACGACTTCTATCTAATTATGAATCAATTACATAGTAGAATGCTGCATTAAATAACCTGAAAATGTTAGCCAAAAAGGCTGGACATAACCTAAAAATCCTGGCCATTAAATAACCCCAAAATGCTGATGTGTCATAAAATATAAAAACATTTGAATCAAATGACAACTTAGAAATGTGAAAATTGTGAATACGCATCGATCATCTTTTTATTACAAATACATATTTTTCTGCCTCAGTCCAAAGCTTTTTCCAGTCAAATAATATTATGTAAAAGAAGGCAGCACAGACAAATCGGTAAAGGAAAATTGTGATAGATTTTATTTTTTGCAAATTGGAAAAGTAAGTTCAAAGTGTTTTATTTGGCAACGAAGCCATTAATGTTGTTGTAATCGAATTTGCATGCTGTTCGATTGAAAGTAAATCATCGTCGGGTTATATTCACTGTACAATTTGTGAGGCTGAAAGAATAGAAAGAAAAAAATCTATATTTGGGGAAACAAGTTTTGAAATCAATGGAAAATGTCTCTTGAACAACATGAGTTTATGTTTTTTTTCTTCTTGTGCTGGTATTAACCCCCCCCCCTTTTCACACTCTTCTAGTGATCGATTGCAGTTTGTTAGTTTTGCAGGAAATTTCCTTCTTTCAGTCTCGTTATTGTTATCATCCTCCTCTATTGTTTTTGTTCTAGTAGTTTCTGCTCCCCGTTTTCGTTACTCCTTCTTCCATCAGATAGGGGAAAAGAAAGAGTAGATGAAACAGACAGGGGGGGGGAGAGGAGAGGGAAAAAATAAAGATAGAGGATAAAGAAGAGAGAAAGGGGAGCGATAACCAAAGAAAGTACCACATTAAATAGATTTACTATTATACTATTCCAGATAAATTTTTGTTTCCGCAATAGTCTTAATAATAAAAGTTAATTTTGCTTCAATATATATATATATATATATATATATATATATATATATATATATATATATATATATACACACACTAAAAAAGGTTAGGTTAGATGTTTCAATCAGGAAAAGTAAGTTTGCAAAACCAGCACCCTCCTATCTATGGGTATTAATACTGTGTTAATATTCCCTATTGTTTCTAATGGGCTATTCCAATGTTTTTATTCTGTTCATTTACATTACTTTTTACTGTTAATAAGAGTCATACAGAAGTGAGTGTGGTGTGGCATTTAGTAAGAGAGGGTGAAAGTGATAGAAACTTAGTAAGATGCAACTTATTTGATGTTAACTGTAAATTATAGCTAATCAGAACAATTCAAACAGAATTACTGTCGATCTTTTTGTCCTACAAATCATGCATTGACTATGCCTTCCCTCATGTTTTCTAATGTTTCGCCTGTTTTCTTGTATCTTTGTGCAGATCCACCTACGCAGGAACAGATACAATGTAAACAATGGCTTAAGATTTATCAGCTGAGAAACATTACATCATTGAACAGATAAATAAGGATAGAAATATTCAAACATAATTCGGCTTATACACTGTCAACATTTATAACTAGATGAATGTCCTTCCCAGGATGAGTAAAATTAATCCAAGAACAGTTTTGCACCACTTTTATGGACATGTGCTCAGCTACTCTATCCTCTTCTGTGTACATTTCTACCACCGTTTCCCTACATGACAACTGAGGCATGCTTGTTTTATCTTTGCCGAATTTATTGAACTGAAATGGAAGGAGTCGTAATCTTTAAAATTTATAGCTTCATATTTAATCTTATAATTAATAATTTATACGAGTCATCTAAATATCTGCATGTCCTATTGTGATTTTTTCCACCTGATCATTTGGTGAGTTTCTGCCTTCTTAAAGATCTCAGTGATTTACTAGTGATGTTTTGAATTGGTGTTGTTGTGCTTATTATCCCTAGTTTTAAATTTTAGGAAGGTTTCTCCTACATAGTATTTTTTTTTTATTCAGATTTTAATGTACAAATATTGTGGCTTAGTGAATAACATCTTTGCTTAAACAGTTATTTTGCAATGGACAATGCACGAATTCTACAGTTACAGTTTTTCTCTTCATTATTACTTTTCTTATTTTCATTTGGGTGATTGCTATTATTGTTTGAGTAATGAATATTTCTACAAGTGATTATTGTTCTTAATGTTATATTATTACTTTCCCTATACATTTTGTTTTTATTTTTATTATTCTTGTTTAGTATTTTATCATTGTTGGCTTTTATTATAATACCTAACTTTTTACAGCAATTGTAGGGCAGTTCTAAGTTATTTTTATTGAATATTTTGTGTAAGGGATTAGTTACAGTTAGTTATTGTTTCAATAACATTTAGAAGTTTTTAGCATCTGATTATGGGGGGGGGGTAGAGGATGTTTCTCTGCTATTTTAATTATTTTTAATTATTGTTGGTTTATATTAAAGAAGTGAAAATGAAAAAATTCAACACTTAGGCCTAATTTTTTAATTTCCATATTTATAACTTTTCAC
>NC_136517.1:70221555-70231555 GCF_053919585.1 Euprymna scolopes | reverse complement strand
TGTAAATTTCTTTATATCAATAAAAATGTCTTGCATTTCTTTTATTGAGCATTCTTAATAACCTTGTTAAATTTATTAGTTATAATTCTTGTATACCTTTAACCTGATATATATATATATATATATATATATATTTACATAAGTAAAATTCACTAACTTCTTTTTTTATATAAAACTTGGTTACCAATACATAGACTGCTCCTTTCTTCATCATGCTCCTTCTTCGATTTTTGCAATTACATCTTCAATTTTTATCAATTTAATAGCAAACATGAAAAAAAAGTCTTCTTTACATCATGTTCACATCCGCTTTAAGTTTTTTAAGCATCGTTCTTAGTCTTTTTAAGTGACAATTTTTTAATTTTCAACATTAAAAAATAAAAAAATAAAAACTGCGTCCATTACTTTTCTTCTTCCATTTTTTAGACCTTAATATTTTATTTTACAAACTTTTCTTTTATAAACTTTTTAACTTAACAAATCTAAAAAAAAAAACAAAAAAAAAAACAACGAAAGAAAAAAAAAGGAACTAAACGAATCCAAATTCTTATGGTGTCTCTGGGAATAATAAAAAAAATTGATGAACCAACTGACTGGGTAAGCAGCATCGTTTATGTGCGGAAGAGCAACGGCAAACTGCGAATATGTTTAGACTCTAAAGATTTAAACAAAAACATAATGCAATGCCATTACAAAATCCCAACCATGGAGGAACTCTCACATAAACTGTCTGGTGCCAAATTCTTCTCAAAGCTGGACGCCAAAAATGGCTACTGGTCAATCAAACTTGACAAGGAGTCACAGTTACTCACGACATTTAACTCTCCTTTTGGAAGATATTGCTTCAAGAGGATGCCCTTTGGGTTGGTCATGTCTCAGGATGTTTTCCAGCAAAAAATAGATATGATCATAGAAAAATGCCCTGGAGCATTAGCGTTAATTGATGACGTGATCATCCATGGAAAAACCAAAGAGGAACATGATCGCAACCTGAGAAAGTTAATGGAGACTTCAAAGATTGTTGGCCTCACATTCAACAGCAGCAAATATGCCATAAATCAGAAACAAGTCAGATTCTTTGGTGCTATCTTTGATGAGGATGGGATACACCTAGATCCCCAAAAAGTGGAAGAAATAAAATCGCTCCCGAGCCCAACTAATGTTACCGATCTGCAGAAGGTACTAGGGATTATTACCTACATGGCACCTTTCATTCCAAGGCTTTCAGACCTCACAGCAAGCCTCAGGGAGCTCTTAAAAAAGATGCTGACTACCAATGGAACAATAGCCACCAGAAGTCACTGCAGAAAATAAAGGACATAATATGCAAAGAGATACTATGACTCATCAAAAAAATCTACCATACAAGTTGATGCATCATCCAGAAGGTTGAGAGCTGCACTAATACAAGAAGGCAAACCTATAGCCTCAAAATCACTTACTGAAACCGAGGAGCGCTATGCCAATATCGAGCGCAAACTCCTGGCTGTCGTATTTGGCTGTGAATGCTTTTGAACATACATCTACGGCTGCTCCTTTGCAGTTGAGAGTGACTACAAGCCCTTGAGAATGATCTGCCTCAAGAACCTAACAGCAGCACCCCCTCGACTTCAACGGATGCTCCTGAGACTCCAGAAATATGACATGATCATAAAATATCGACCGGGCAACGAAATGCTACTAGCTGATGTATTATCTAGGCTGCCCAACGAAAGGAACAAAGAGGTCATAGACCTAGACATCGAAGTGGACTTTGTGCAGTCTTCTACTGAAAAACTCATACTGATTCGTCAGACAATGGATGATGACCTCATTTTGCGTGAGCTGAAGATGCGGATCCTAAATGGTTGGCCAGACTCCCGAAGAAAACTACACAAAGACTTTCAACCATATTGGTCTTATCAGGATGAGCTCTCCATTGAAAATGGGATTCTGCTCAAAGGCAACAGAATTCTGATACCTCAAGCAATGCATGCAGAGGTACACCAAGATAAGATACACTATGGACACCAAGGAAGTGACAAGTGTAAATTAAGAGCAAAAACTTGTGTTTTCTGGAGTGGAATCAACAATGACATTGACACCATAACACAACACTGTGCCGTATGCCAAAAACTCCAGAAATCCCAACTCGCTGAAACCCTCATGCCACATGATATTCTGGTACGACTGTGGCAAATCTTAGCCACCGACCTCTTCAATCTGAATGGAATCAACTATCTCCTTGTGGTGGATTATTACTCAAAGTACCCCTTCATCCGCAGTCTCAGGGAATTCTCCAGCAAGGAGGTCATTAGTTGTCTTAAGCAAATATTTGCTGAGCAGGGAGTCCCTGAAAGGCTCATAAGCGATAATGGATCACATTTTAGCTCCCAGCAGTTCAAAGAATTTGCTAAAGCCTGGGACTTTGAGCATATTACCAGCTCTCCTTGATACCCCCAATCTAACGGCATGGCAGAATGCTGCATTCAGACTGTCAAAGCAGTCATAAAGAAAGCCATGTTGAGAAATTGGAACATAAACATGGGCCTCTTGTGTCTGTGATCAACACCGATGGATCATACTATCCCATCCCCGGATGAATTGCTTTTTAATCGCAAACTAGTCAGCAATCTCCCCACAAAATGTATGAACCAAAATGTCCATAGGGAGGAAATCCAGAATCGTCTGTTACAGAGACAGTTGTCGCAGAAATGACAACATGACAAACATGCTAAGGACCTCCCCCCCAATCTCAGCGCAGGACAGCGAGTACGAGTACAAGACCAAGAGACGAGAAGATGGACTCCAGCGACCGTTAGACAAGCCTGCACTGAACCTCGTTCCTACATTGTAGAGACGTCATCAGGACAGATTCTTCGCAGAAACCACAGACATCTCAAGAAAGTTGCCCACACATCCAATACGACACAATTACACATAATACACCCTCGCATCATACTCGTTACACCACCCAATGTACCAGGCTCACATCCTGCAGAAACTCCCAATATGCATGCAAGCATCTGCACGCCATCTGTCGAAACACATAGTCCTGCACATCTCACACAGTCCAGTACAAACAAACCATCTGTAACAATCACAAGATCGGGTCATGTCATACCCCCCCCCAAAGATACGATCTGTGGATAAGTTCACTTGTAAACACTCATACAGCAACCTCTGGTTAAACAAACAATTCTCTTGTGAAAGAGGGATGTCAACATATGGATTATCTTTCCTTGTTGTTTATAATTTGTGCTGCATGAGTTACTTCCGGGAGAAAATAAAGATGTTATAGAATTTGTCTATACAAAACACGGGTATTCTTTATAAAAAAGGCAACATTTACTCTAATATATATATATATATATATATATATATACACACACATACTAGTAGTTCAGCCAGACTTTGCTCGGGCCCTATATACTGTTCAGAACTTTATGTGCACACACATATATATATATATATTTATCAAAAAGTTTGACTCATGTCCAGGTAACCTACATCTAAAATTTCAAGTGTTTAGATCCAAAATTGGCGGAGGAGTTTGGTAGAGTCTGCAAAAATTAACTATTTTCAACTGTGACCTCTTGGCAGCCAAATTTTCGCCCGAAAACTGATTCAAAAGCTCGCTGCATGTCTGAATACCCTTTATGTAAAATTTCAAATGTTTCAAATTGGCTGAATAGTTTGCTAGATACCGCAAAGGTCAAATCTGTTGAACTTTGACTCCTTGATAGCAAAATTTTCGGCCAACAACCGATTAAAGAGCTTGTCCTACGTCAGAATACACTTTTTTATGTAAAATTTCTAATGTTTAGACCAAATATTGGCTGAGGAATTTGGTAGAGACCACAGAGGTCAATTTTTTTTACTTTGACCCCTGTTTTGACCCCTTAACATTCATTGTTTTGGGCTCAAATCAAATTAAAAAGCTTGATCCATATCCAAGTAACCTACATGTAAAACTTTAAGTGTTCAGCCTCCAAATTGTTGGAGGAGTTTGGTAGAGTTTTCAAAGGTCAACTCGTTTAACCCGTTGACAGCCAAATTTCCGGCTGAAAACCAATTAAAAAGATTTTCCAAAATCTCAATACCCCTTATGTCAAATCTTGAGTCTGTAGACTGAAAATTGACTGAGTTGTTTTGTTGGGAAATGTACACACACAGACACACACAGAGAGACAGGCAATTTCACTTAGAGGGAGAGGGGGGGGCGATTGATTCCAGTTGTATTATAAAACATTAAAAGCTATCAACTACTTAAATTAGAGTGACACATCTATAAAAGTTTTAATATACAAGAGAAGAAGCGCAAACATAAAGAAGGAAATAAAAAAATGTTAACATGTGGAGGGAAATTATCTCCAATTTTTCAAATCTTTGAAAACTTTTGTTTTCGTCTTGGAATAAAACTAAGGGAGAGTAAAAAAAGCATTTGTGGATGCATTTTCGGCAGCCCTGTAATTGTTGCTTCCCCTACTTGGTCTCAGTCCTCATCTATGAGTGATGTTTCTGACAAAGGGAGGGGGCAGAAAATGTTGTCCTCTCCGTCGGCAGTTTTGTATGACTAGTAACTGGAACTTTCTGAGTCATTCTTTCTATCTATGCAGTAGTCTGTGGTGGGTCGTCTCGATGGGACAGCAGCAAAATATTTATTTCTCTCAACGATTCTGCTGATAGTTTCCACAAAACTTCTCAACCGCACCATCAATAGAAAAACAATTTTAAAAAGATTAAACATAGAACCTCAATTTCCAATGTAGATCTTTAATACTACTTCTCCAACATTAAGCATCTATGTTCCAACCTTCCAGAGTTTGAAATCCAATTATGGCAGACCAAAGTAGTTCTTGTGCAAAACTGGCATTGGCTCAACTATTTCCTTGGATGATTTCTCAAAGGTTATTCTAACTTAACCTCCAAATTGGACCCTCAAGATTCTTGCAGACATGGAATATGTGCCTACATTAGGCTTCCTTGTGGCAATATCTCTAGAGAAGATTTTAAACTAACCTACATGTGATTCCAAGATCACCACTTACTCACTGCGCTACTTTCATATTTGTCCTATACCATCCTCATAATGATGGAATCACTATCTAAGAGTATTACAGAGAAAATTAACCATATCTTGTCTGCTCATCCCTCTGCCAACATTCACGTTTTTAATGTTTTTCGATGACTTACGCTGAATTGTGCTCATCCTCTGTTCCGTCTCTGCTGGATACTCCAATCACTCGGTTGTCTCAATTAAGATTAAAATAAAATGTAACAAGACCTCAAATGTCCTACTCCACTACACTATGTATCACTACTTGATGGCTGACAGGGACAGTTTCCATACGTTTATATAGGAAATAACTCAATGCTTCAAGGGCTCTGAATCCAACCATCATCAATGGACCTAAGGTAATTATGTCAGCATTCAACAAAGCCAAACCTTTTGCTAAGAACTTTTCATCAAACTCCACACTTTGTGATAAGGGCCGCCTAATCCTTGAATTTTTTCCTAGGACTAAAAATACTGAGTGACATCTTATCAAAAACCTTGATTCTAGCAAAGCAACTGATCCTGACAACATTCCAATCACAGTGTTAAAAATCTGCAACTGGAACTAACTCCTATACTTACAAAGTTGTTTAAACATTGCCTTAAGGAGAGATGCTGGTTAGTGTTTAAAAATACAAGGGATCGGTCTTCTCTATCTCAGTACAGACCAATCAGCCTCATGTGCATTATAAGTTTCTTGAGTCTGTGATAAACAGAGAAGTAGAAAATCACCTTAGCAAAAATAAATTTCCATTCTAGGAGATCAATAGTTGATGTGCTGACGGTAATATCACACAGATTCAGTAAATCTATTTTTAGAATAATAGCTCTTGACAAATCTAAAGCATAATAGCTGGAAATATCCTCTTAATGATCAAATCCTTTTTCTCTGATAGGTTTATTAAATAGTTGCTGATGGGAAGAAATCTGAAGCTCACAGTATTGACACTCATCATCATCATAATGACGGGCTCCTTGCCCGGACCAATGCGACTCTTCCTCTCCAGTTTCCTGTCTTCCATCAGTTGCCTCAGATCTTCAGGTTCACAGTTGGCATCATGTGCTATTTGTTGGATGTACGTGGATCTAGGGCGTCCTCTGCTTGTGCATCCGTGTCGTGGAGTCCATAGCAATACATCACTCACCAATTCATGCTTGCTCCTCAGACAATGACCGGCAAATTGTAGGCGTCTTTCTCTGATGGTATTAGATATGGTAGGTAGGTTGCCATAAAGTTTCTGTTTCGTGGGATGATTTTGCCAAGATATATTTAATATTGTTCTTAGTATACGGGTGTATGTGCCGTCTAGTTTTCTTTTCAATCTTTTGGTGAGTGTCCAGGTTGTAGCACCGTAAATAAGGACAGACTCTACCACTGCCCTGAAGAACTGCCTTTTCAGTTTGTCAGCCAGTCCCGAAGTCCATACTAAATGTAGCCCATCCAATGCGGTCCATGCTTTTGAGATGCGAATTCCAATATCTCTCTCTGTGGAAACTATGTTGCTGTAAACTCAGCGACTTCTTTCAGTGTTGATCCAACTAAAGTCCTTATCTCTCCCTTCACATTGAAAGTTATAAACTGTGTCTTATCCGCATTTATGTGGAGACCAATGTCATTTGCAAACTTTTCTAGCTTACGTAACAGTGTTTGTGCATCAGCAGTGTTGTTCGCAAACAAAGCAATATCGTCTGCGTAATCTGCATCAGTTATGTGTGCTGATTGATCATGTCTGTTTCTGGATTCATTTAGGGTGAAAGAATCGCTCTACTACAAGTCAAATACTTACTGTTAGGAGACTGATTGAAGGAGTCAAAGCAAAAAACATTGAGGCAGTCATGATCTTTGTAGATTTCTCCAAAGCATTCGACTCTGTACATAGAGAAAAAATGACCAGCCATTTTAAAAGCATATGGCATTCAAATGAAGTCATTAATGCTATCATGATGCTATATGAGCACATTCGAGCAATGGTTAGGTCCCCAGATGGGGACACTGAATTTTTCGACATCTGCACTGGGGTTCTACAAGGAGATACTCTTGCCCTTTTCTTTTCATTGTCTGTCTTGACTCTGTACTTCGCACCTCTGTTGATATACACAACATACTTTGTATTGACACATTTCACTCTGATAACAAAATGGCTGAGTTATCAATTTCGTTTGAATCTATTTAATTTGAAAATAACAATTTAATTTTAAAATACTTAAACACTCGTCAGTGATAAAGAGAACACACACAGCTGATTATAAAAATATTTGTGGTTTATTTCTGTACATTTAAGACAGATTAACAAATCTGATTGTGGCATGACGGGGTTAGTGGTTGGTGTGTAAAAGACTGTGTTCTTCCCCACTCGTGTTGTTCTCTCATGTCTCTCGCTGTATGTCCCTCTTTATGTGGCCTAGAATGACGATTTCCGATCAACCATTGTTTCGCAAGAATGTGGTCACTTGCTTTGACATCATCTCCAGGCTCTCCCAGACTTGTGACCAACTTCTTTGTTTGCCGTCCTTGACCACACAAAGATTCTGCATGTAACCCTTGGTCACGTTTTCTGGTCAAATTTATTGTTTAACCTCCTACCGGGGGTCTCTTATGCAACATAAGGATCAATCCTGGCTCAACTCTCTTCCTGATAATTATCAATGATCTCCCAAATCATGTTCTATGATCATTCATACTACCACCAATGCAACACTTCAAAAACTGACAAAAACGAAAGTCTGATTTGACCTGGAGTTTGTGATACAATGAGGTAAAAAAAATGTCTAGTTACGTTTAATGCATTCAAAACCAAACTTCTATTTTTTCACCACAAACGTTCATATTCCGCCTTGGTCCGAGTCTAATTAAATAACCCTTGTCTTGAGGAAGCACCCTGCTTTGACAAACGTCTGACCTTCATTCCTGACCTCAAATGGAAAACCTACACCAGATCTATTGCCAAAATAGAGAGATCATTCTACCGCTCCAGAAAGTATCTCACCCCAATGCATAAGAGTCAAATATGTCTCAAGATGGAGTAATGTTGACACATCTGGAGTGAAGCAGGATACAAAATCGTCTTTGAAATTTAGTGGACGATAACGTTTTTGCCTCCCTACTTCCTCCTTCTCACAGAAGAGATGCTATAAGTCTATCCAGAAGAGATGACTGAGCTTCAATCTATGGTCCTCACTGTAAAACATTCACAACAAACACTCGTTTAATTACAACCACTGTCAACAATTTACCTCACTCTCTATCTGTGCCTAAAACTGAATAAAAATTTCAGAAGCAAAGATGTTTCTAGAAATGTCCGTTTGTGGAACACAATACCATGTGGTGCATCTCAGCTGGCTATAGCATGGTCATTTTCAAATCTAATGTAAATAAGTTCCTGTTAGACTGTCCTCTTAAATAATTAAGCCCTAATCAACTGTTTCACCATCTAACACTTATTAACCCTTATCTCAGACTGGCCTCTGAATCTTGATAAATGGTGACTAAGTAAAATAAAAATGTGATGCAAGTTAAAGAAAACTATATATATGTATTTTTTTCTTTAAATAAATATTAACAATTATTTTTATATCTAAAAACATTAGTGTTTCCTATTCACACAATCACCAATGTAGGAAGTTATAATTACTTAGTTAATTAGTTTAATTAGTTATAATCACTGCTGGTCAAAGCCACCCTTGACTTCATAGACTAGCATTTTTACGTCCAGATCACCAGCAATTAACACAAGAATTAAAGGAAATTAAGTGCTCTTATAAATGCCATATAGGCAGACATACATAGTAAAAAGTTGTGAGAGTATTCAACAACTGGAAGTCAGAATGTTGCATTTGCGGTAAAGTTGACCTTTTTTTCTTAATTCCATAAAGACGGCTCAACTTTAATTTTCTTAAAGGGGCTTTATAACTATAATACTTTTAAAAATAAATATAAACAATTATTTTTATACACACACACACACAATGAAAATTATTGAAAGAATATTCCAACTTCATGGACAAATAAAAAAGAAATAAACTGGAATTATTTATATATTATTTTAATTGGAATTCATTATTGAGATGAGAATTATTTATATTAATTTTTATTTATTGCGCACTATTATTCTCATCTTTATTTGTTGTTGTTTCACGACGTTTCGGCTAACTATTCCTGTGGCCTTCGTCAGGTGGTAATTGCGACGGATAAGAACTTTGAATCTCCTGACTGCATTCTCAGCAATCACTGCCATCCGTAGTTGTTGTCATCTCACCGCGCTTTGGCCAAGTGACGTTGAAGCTCTACGGTTCCAGATGAGCATTGTCTGAAGATAGCAGTTTCAATCCTACCAAAAACCGGCCCGAGGCTTACTTGGCCAAAATGTGGTGAAACGACAACAACTACGGATGGCAGTGATTGCTGAGAATGCAGTTAGGAGATTCGAAGTTCCTATCCGTCATGGTTACCACCTGACGAAGGCCAGAGGAATAGTTGGCCGAAATGTCGTGAAACAACAACAAATAAAGATGAGAATGATCGTCCGAAATTAATATGAAATTAATGGATTATCTATATATTCATCAACGCTTCGTCTTTATTTCAAGGCTTCCTATTTATGTTATTTCTTCAAATCAATCATCGAGAGGAAGTTGTGAAATAAAGACGAAACGTTGATGAATATATAAATAATTCTAGGTTTTCCCTTTTTCATGTATGTTATTCCATATATACACATATTATACACACATTATATAATATTTACTTCCCTAAAGAATAATGTGATACAAGACGGTTTCAACCTAATATACGAGATTAACATAAGAATGTTTGGTTCTGTCTTATATTTATAATAAAAAGCAATGTGTATTTTTAAATGTATATCTGTCTCACCATAAAAGGCAGCTGCACAAAGAAGCTAAGGGAAATGCAAATTTTCTTTTTTATTTGCACTTACACACACACATAGCCACATACATAGA